>NC_068982.1:117516528-117518193 GCF_001194135.2 Octopus bimaculoides
TATATATATATATATATATATATGTATGTATGTAAGTATGCATAAATATATATGCCTGTGTGTGTATACATGCATAATACATACATACATACATACATACATACATACATACATACCAGTATACATACACATACAGACATAAATGTATGTGTGTTTATATACATACATATGGATATACGAACTCATAATTATACATAATTAAGTTGAAATATAGATATGTACACGTATGATAAATATAATAATAGGTATCAAATAGACATATAGACAACCTGCAAGTATATTAAATCGATATACACAGTCAACAACTTTGGAAGCTAGAACATATATGTATACTTCTCTTATATGTACACATATATCGGTAAAATTTATATTATAGCTATTAAAGTATATTGTACCAAAGCTGTGTACGTTTATATTTAATGCGTGTATTTATATTGATGAGACGAAAAACCATATTTCTGTACACGTCTCGAAAGGAAAATTCTCCCTGTAGACAGCGCGTGTGAAAATACAAGGAGTTGTGATATGAATAAATTCATCGGTCTGCCAGACTCCTGTTTCTCTGTTCTTCACTGTGTTTTCTTAATTCTTGTCTGTAAGAAGAATGTATCTTCTGAGAGCTACAGTGAAGGTGTTTTTACTTTGAATGTGTAGGAACATGTATAATATATAAATGGGATATAATAAATATCCTGGAAACAGCTGTAAGACCTATTTATAAATATTCTAAAACCTTCACAGACTTGTTTTTTTTTATCGCATTCTAAAATTTTATTTATATATATACATGCTGTTATATGACCAACGTTGGACTCCTTATTCGCATAATCGCCGAATCTGGAGCTTAACTATGGTCTGTCCATAGCACTTACTCAACATTATCTGACACCTTTGGGTCTTATTGAAACCATTACTTGTCATAACCATATATGTATATATATATATATATATATATATATATATATATATATATATATATATATATACATATTACACACACACACACACACACACACGCACACACACACACATATATATATATATATATAATTGGATGGATGCCATGGCGTGATTTTGTTTAAGGTGGACCGCTACATGCCAGGCGTATGCCTACTCGCTTGTCTCAAAGGACGTCATCAGTGGCCCAAGGGGGAGACGTACTGACTTTGACCTGTGAGGTTCAGCGAGCTGCTGCCGATCAGTTCTTTTAGACCACGCCTTGTTGTAGCCACCCCGCTTAGCATAGCCTTCTTCCGCTGTCACAGCCATTGATAGACATAGATGTCGCTTCGTTGAGAACTTGAAGATACTTTCTCGTAGCCTTAGCTTAAAGAGAGATCTTGAAAGGCACCAGAGGAGGGTCCAAATTTTACCCATTGGTGGGGCCCTAACAGGTGCTACCACTCGGAGCAAGAGCGGGCCTGGGAGAAATGGCTCCTATTCTCCTGAACTGGAGTTCATCACCGGTTGCAGTATGTATGTATGTAAGTGTGTTACTAGATTGTGTTACTAGACGCTCGGGAAAGGAAAGAGAGTGATTATGACGTTTCGAGCGGATCTCTTCGTCGGAAACAAGGAAAGTCCAAAGAAGGGAAAAACGGAGGAAGAAAAATCGCCACCGATGTCCACGAGGTTACATTGTGGAAATATATATATATATATATA
>NC_068982.1:117519448-117522048 GCF_001194135.2 Octopus bimaculoides
ATATATATATATATATATATATATATACATACATATTTTGATAGTCATATATACTTGAAATTTAGTTGGGTATGCAGCATTTGATTTATCCGGGTCGATGTAAAATATCCTACCTGTTTAAAAATCTTATTTGCTTAAAATTTTCCATGATTATGTTGGGTTATATATAATGATATAATCGCTATAAATGTATTAATACAATCCTACCGAAATAGTCACCGTAATTAGATGATACCAACAGGTGCAATATTAACTTAACAGATCTCAAAATTTAAACTTTGTCATACGATTCGAAATAACAGAAGTGGTGTTTAGTCAATACAAATCTTCAACCAGTTCGTTTTTCTCGTCTGATTGTTGCTCGAGTGAGCACAATTAGTTCAAACTCTTGAGTTTTATCAATTTATTGTGCATGAATATTATAGTAGAATCAGTCCTTGATTAATTTTTCCTTTTCGCTATAAATGAGAACTTATACTCACTTCATTCCAGTCAAGCCCAAACTAAGTGAGATGCAAAAAGGAAGCCCCATTACGTTCTTATTTGAAGAACATACTAATTACCTTTGAAGAAGTTGTGTATCTAAAACAAAAACTAAAATCTTATTCATGTGGTTAAAATGGGATGGAAGTACTTCTACAAACGAAAAGTATAGGAACTGTAGCAGAAGAATACGGATTTTGGTAATTAAAATACAACCGTCTAAATCAAGAATGTGAAATATTCCAACTGATCTGGTCAGAGAAATGTGGATTCACAACACTGTTATGCTCTCGTGAAATACTCTGAACATTTACATGAAGCACACAACGCTAAGAGTTTTCCACATGCCATCAACAAAACATAAATATTCCGCTTCTTATAGGCATTATGCAGAGAGAATTAAATTAAAAGAAATATTACACACACACACACATACACACACACACACA
This sequence comes from Octopus bimaculoides, assembly GCF_001194135.2. Lineage (NCBI taxonomy): Eukaryota > Metazoa > Mollusca > Cephalopoda > Octopoda > Octopodidae > Octopus > Octopus bimaculoides. The sequence continues at coordinate 117,520,381 of NC_068982.1, forward strand.
CACACACACACACACACACACACACACACAATCGCACACTTACACAAACCTCAGACACACGCATACACACACATACACACAAACATACAAACGAACACACACAAATACTCCGGGACATATAACCACGCACATACATATCAAAAGAGGAAAAGAACGTTTTGCAGAGCGCTTTACAAAGCGCTGGTATCCACATAAACACACACACAGACAATCCCATACATTGCATACACAGAGAGATACGCGAATACGACTGAAATTCAGTTCAACAGTATTACTGTTCCGAAATGATACTGTTGTTTTTGCGCCTTGCTTAGTGCTTAGGTCACTAGCTCAATGTATTGATGCGACGATTCGTTGTGTCCTCGAGAAGTCGAATTGATTTACGATTTCAATGACTATTCATTTGAAACAAGTACAATTTAGAGCTAGTGTAGCCAGTCCACCAGATTCTCTGACGCATATATCCTAGATGTTCCTAGGGGTAACATTGTGAAATGACCCTGTGATTGACTAACTCTCCTCACGACTGTATAACCACCTAAAAAGAATGAGAAAAACAGGTTATATGCGTTCAGGATATGGTCACACGTGAGCTTGTGCTATGTAGAAGATAGAACCACGTCACTGCTTCCGCTGCATATAAATATGCTTTGAAGAAAGCAAAAAGCGTGTGAACGTTACGCAATGACATAACTGTCCTTACTGTGACCTGTTGCAAAACAACCATCTTCTCTAAAAATACTTCTAAGTAATCAGGACTGTCGTGAACAGGGGATGTTTTGTTTACACTGTAATAAACTTGTTTTTCAGTCCAAAAGATATATATCCAGAATCCCGTGCCTAGAGCTTCTAGTGAGTAAGTACCTGTTACACACTGAGCACAATTCAAGCAAATGTTGAATGGCAACGTTATAATTGTCTAAGTAAAGGATCGACATGATATTTTCCAATCTCTCGTAAATAATTCATATATTTACGCATATAAAAAATTGTTAACATTACAGATTTTAGAGTAACTTATTGTGACTCCATAAATTTACATCGTCATATTAACCACAAACGAAACAAACTATTGAAAACTTCTTATATTATTAAAGACCAGTAACAATGAACCAATAGAAGATAGTGTATATCTATATCTTAAATATTTCTCGACGTTGAATATTAGTATAATGTGAATGCTTGTCATGTGCCGACGGCCAATATTAAAGTTCTGGTATTACAACTTTTTTCTTACAAACTGATTCAGAAATCTTTTGTAATTTACAAGAGAGGAAACTAATTATACACATATACATAGATATAGAATATATGCATATATACATAGACATACATTCAGCGCATACATATATACATATATGTTACACTATAACATAGAATATTCATATACATATACATACATGCACCTCACACACATATGCACGCGTATGTTTCTGTGTAATGTAAATATATATGTATGCCAATAATCTATGTCGGTACGTATCTATGCATGTATGTATAGTATAAGTAGTGAGAGAGTGTGTATGTGTATAAATGCTGGATGCTATACATTTCCCTCAGACAAAAGAAATCGATTTCAGTATCTACAATATATTGTCTACAGTTCTTGATTTACAGTGTTCTGAATCCACACACACACACACACACACACACACACACACACACACA
>NC_068982.1:117522243-117525513 GCF_001194135.2 Octopus bimaculoides
ATATATATATATATATATATACATGTTTACATATATGTGTGGGAGCTTGTATATGATATTACATTATACATAAATGAACATGCGTGTGTGTGTGTGTGTGTGTGTCTGTGTGAATATGTGAGTGTATGTACACACACGTTATATATCAAAATCGTGGATTGAGTGGACGGTAAATCAAGAAATGTAGACAATACATTATAGATGCTAAAATCGATTTCTCTTTTATGAAGTAGGTGAACATTATATACATATATACACAGATATACATCTACAAACACTCACTCAAATGTACACACATAAAAACACAACACCATGTATATGTTGTTTCATTCTCCACTGCGTTTCAGAGATTGGGGCTTTGTTATTCTGGGGCACCTTCTCAAGTATATAATAGGCAGCCGAAATCTATTCTTTATAAAACTGGTATTTACGGTATGGCCTCCTTTCACCCGAAACCTAACGTTACTGCTATGTTACCTAAACCTATAGCGGTTTTTTTTTTTTACCAATTCCTTTCATTTATTGAAATATAGGGGAAGTAGTCTTTGAGGATGATGCATTAGCTGCTAACACAATCACTGCCAATGACATAAAATGTTCAAGTATCAGATGGCGTAAAAATGCGTAATAAGGCGTAGAACTAAAACTCATTAGTTACTTACATACATGTACATATAATCTGTAATGTGGACTGTTGGCGATTTTTTTCCACAGTCTTCCTTTTCTTTTGTACTTTCTTCTGTCACCTGTTTCTGAAGTGTAACTTTGCGCCAAACGTAAAACACCGCAAATACCGAGTTGACATCTGCTCTTCTCTCCTTCTCTCCATTCTCGCAAATTTATTTCACCCTTTTTGGATAGACTTGTGACTGGTGACGAAAATTAGATCTTTCGAAATGTTAAACGTCGTAAACAGTGGCTTAGTAAAAGGGAAAAAGCTCAACCACAACCGAGAAGGGAACTTTATGGAAAAAAGTTTCTGCTCTCTATCTAGTGGATTGCAAAGGAGTATTTCACTTTGCATTGTTACCATCTAATGCTCAAGTCTACTGTCAACAATTATAGATTTTGAACCAAGCTTTGAAGAAAAAAAGACCCGCGTTAGTGAATCGAAAAGGAGTGACGCTTTATGAGGACACTGCGCAATCCCACACTGCAAAGATCACATCACAAAAGATCGAAGAGCTTGGTTCGGAAAAAAATCCTCATCCTCCTTATTCGCCCGACCTTGCTCCTTCAGACTACCATTTGTTGCGTAGTTTACGGAATCATGTGGGGGACATAACTTACGCAAGTCAGGAGGAGGTCGAAACTGACATTTCGGAGTTCTTCGCTTTGAAATCAAAAGAGTTTTACATTGATGGGATTAAAAAGCTTGTAAATAGATGGATGGAAGTCATAGTTTATCAGGGAAAGTACATTGATGATTAAATTCAAATTATATATAACATTTGATCACTTGTTTTCTTTATTCAAAATTCGGACAGAACTTATGGGATAACGTGATAGTAAGTGCATTTGATTGATGTGTTTTATATATTTGTGAATATACGATATATTATAATTAGAAAACAGATAAATAGATATATAAAGTATGCATAAAAATTTAAAAACAAGCTAAAAAGATAAAATACAATAAAAATGAGAGTAAAAACATAAAAATATATATATGTGATGTAACCTTAGACGGGTTTTCAAGACGGATATATTTGATTCATAAATTTGTACCACACTCTCACCTTTTTGGCCTGTGCTGCTCACCTACTCCATAGCAATAGGAGAAAACGAAAAAGAAAAGTATACATACAAGCATACATACAAGCATACATACATATATGTATATACTGGAAACTATTGCAGAATATATGTAGACTTACGTGGGAAAGTATTGCATTTTCCTCGACTTATCAAACGCATTTACGGATCTTTTTTCTGATACTTCAATCATATATGTATATATATATATCAAAATAAGCAACACGGAAATTCAAGATTAATGCAGTACGATCGTTTCATGCGACTCCATTTATTTAAGCAATGTGAGCATTACATCAAATGTAAAATGCAGAACAATCTTCATATCCTTGTTGCTTATTTTGATTTTTAATCACCTTATTTGACCCCTATTATATGAGTCTTCTAAGGGCGAAACACTCAGAAACTAATGTTGATCCCCCCACACACATACACATAACGTGCGCCAACACAGTTTCCTGCTCTGTATTACTAGTTTCCTGACAAATCCTCCTACACCTATCACAGAGTTTTGGAATAGGCTGATTATTTTTATAGTATAATATCTCATGTGCTCATTGAAATTTTAGTATAATATCTCATGTGCCCATTGAAATTCCACCGACTACTTGTCATTCCCCTTTAATGTCAACATTGTCTATTCACCATTGTCAGCTATGAAAGTGTCAGCTAGTGATAACAGCGTTACCACATCCTTGATCTGAATCGCTTGTTTTGTCGACGTTCATGTGCAATAGTATAAAACTATGAGTTGTTATATATCGCATGTTCAAATCCTACTGTTTCTCTGTCCTCATTTTTGAATAAGACAAACACACATGCCTGCACATTTTACTCTCTCAAATTGAGGTAATGTAATTCCACACATCATCTAGCATAACATGAAAATATTACTTCGTTGGTACACAGAAGCCATTCCTCGGGAGTCTTTAACGATGCAAATATTCATGCTTAGTTTCTTTCTCGTGCCTTAATAACAGAAAAGAAAAATTACATCATGCTTATTCACACAACCTTACCATACTGAGCGTATTTTTTGCTGAACTATGCATATTAACATTTTTCTATGTTAGTGGGATATTACTTGTGTGATAATGTTGTTGCTTTCGTAAAGGGTTACTTCCTTATTTCATTATGTCACTATTTGAATCGTGTGTATGTTATGTCATAGAAACATTTTTTGTTCATTTATTTCATGGAAAATGTCTGTTTCTGATTGTTCGGCATTTTGTGTGCTATTGGAGGATATCATTGTTGATGTTGTTGACGATATTCTTTAGAAATCTCCGAAGAGAAGAAAATGTCAAAAATAACCATCCTTCATTGGATATTTTGGCTAAAAGAAATATTCAGAACGGTCTGCTTTGTATTAACAAAAAGGAAGAAAAGCTTTTCATACGCCTTGAACGGTAAACATTTCAAGAATTTTGTGAGCTGTCAGGAGCACCTACAACAACAACTAATACATCCTCGTCCTCCTCCTCCCCGTCCTCCTCCTCCTCGTCCTCCTCCTCC
>NC_068982.1:117527911-117532194 GCF_001194135.2 Octopus bimaculoides
TATATATATATATATATGTGTGTGTGTGTGTGTGTGTGTGTGTGTGTGTGTATCTTCTCCCTTTACTTTTTACTTGTTTTACTTGTTTCAGTCATTTGGCTGCGGCCATGCTGGAGCACCGACTTTAGTCGACCAAATCGACCCTCGGACTTATTCTTTTATATGTATATGTATATATGCATGTGTGTGTGTGTGTGTGTTTTATTATTATTGTTTTTCTACCAGTAATTACATATAGAAAAGTTTGAATTGCTTCTTTTCAAGGCCCAATTCTCAGCGGCTTCTGGTAGTAGTGAACACATTTGACCTCTGCTGACCCAAAGGGTGCGAAGATTCTTTTATCTATATCACTGCCCTCACCACCATGTGTCGAATCTATTTATAGACCTGTAGATTATGATCTTTTCACCAAACCACTGCCCAACTATTTCCTCTAACAATAGTATTGGTGGTGATGGTGATAATGAAAAAAATAAAATTAATAATAATATGCTGCAACTGCTGATACTAAATACTACTAATACTACAATACTACTACAACTAATAATATTATGATAGCATAGGAATCTGAGGTCAAAGTGTAATACTTACAACTACCTCTACCCATACTATTGTTGCTGTTGCTGCAACCATTACTGCTACTACACATAAATACACTGATATCAGTGATATCGGTGATGATGATAATAATAATAATGATGGAAGGAAACGGGTGAAGCCTCCTTATGGGCTGACTGATGATGCATCGTTCAGGTTCTAAGAATTTGGAATTTTGGTCTCAGGTAGGTCCAAGTAAGATTTCCCAAACGAGTTCGTCACAATCATAGTAACATTGAATGCCATTATGGTTTTTCGATTTCTTGATATGAGTGGGATAAAAAAGATGATATTGGGCATGCTTAACGGGCTGAGAGCGGATCACTAAAGCCTAAAGAGACGCCGCCATAATAAAACGTTTAAGCTATTGAAACTGGGACCAAAACCGACGCTACGTAGAGTCGATTAGTCCTATGAAAAAAAAAAAAATTTTGAAAAGCCCTACTCTGAAAGCAGGTCTTTTTTGAAGTGGTGCTATGATATTTTGTATGAATTAGAGATTGACACAAGGATATCAGCGGAAATCGTACAGATTCCTTCGTCTAACTGCCTGCTGATGACAAATTCTAACCGCTTGTTAAAATCACTTATTTTAGCACTAATTTATGTTGAAATTCTTAATAATTCCTCATATTTGGGTCATTGAATAACTCTGTCAGCCCGTCTCCATTCACACAGCTTGTTGTTTTCCGTTTGAGGCAATAGACATCTGCACACACATATGAAAAATAGTGGCATGGAGCAAGCTTGTAAACTAGACTATATGATGCTCGCAATTTCCCTAGAACTATCACTCATGTGAACTCAAAGCTTTATCTTCTTTTCCGGTAATCTCTGAAGACTATCAAAGGCTTCAAAGTTCGCGATCGACATTTCCAAATGTCTCTACTCGTATAGAGTGTGGAAAATTTCTGCAAAACGTTACTAAACCTGCGCTTGAACTCACATATGATGGAAATGCTAGTATAATATTGTTTCTACATCATGTGTGATATTGTTTCTACGCTGCGCCGTACCTATTCAACAATATTATTTTTTGTTCTATTGAGTTTTAATGAAATCATCATAACACCGACAAAGCCTTTGTGTTTTTTATGAAAGAAATTATCGGGGCACATCTCACAGCTTGCACTTCCATAGTGCTTTTGCAAATATATATTTGTCTATCGGTATTTCCTCAGTAAAACTTATAAATCTCGCGTATGTTTATCTTTAATGATATTCAAGCATTATCACCCAAAGCTTAATGTCAAATTGTGTATTAAGAGTTGGGGAGAGTGACGATCCATTTAGAGCATATATAAAAGTTTTCAGAGGCAGATGCCTTATTCGATTGCCTCAACACTTCTACTTCGTTTTGGAATATTACCTCAACTTGCTTCTTTTTTCTCAGGTACCGAATTTTATTCAACACGCCTTGATGCATTTTTTATTGCATTAGAAAACGTTTTGCTCCGTATACATTTCCAAATGCCTCTACTTTTACTTAATGGCATTCTTCTATCGCTTCTACATTATATCACAGTCCCTATCACTCAAATATTCACTTCTCAAGTGAATGGTAAATCTATGAGCAGGAAGCTCTTGCAAACGTGCTCGATTTTTATATGCTTTGTTGATTTTGCTATTGTTAATGTTGAAGTTGATATTTTCTTCACGGTTCTGGTTCTATATATAACTTTAACTAATTGTTTCCCGTTTCCATACGGCAAATTATGATATTGGTGTCATATTTTGTTACAATGTTTACTTACATGCCCAACTGTTTTGTGGCTGCTCTTGTGGATGAAAAATAGCAGTTTTGTATTTTCCATCGTCCATTGCAGTATATTTTTTCTCGATTATGGTATTGTTACCAATATTGTTGGCATTATTTCGTCTAATTTTTTATTGAAGTTGTTGTTTTCCTCGTCGTCATTGTTGTTCGCTATACGAGTCCATATTTGGCATCATTGGTTTGTTGCAACAAAACATAACTGTTGTTCATAGAATTAGCATCCATGAGTGTGCTATAAGTTTCTCCGACGAAATCCAAGTGCATAAAGTCATATTTGGGCCTTGATGAGTAACGTTCATGTGACAGATAACAGCTTTACCTTTATTACTACAATGGTTCTAATGCTTTACTATTCAGTGATGCTCTGTCTTCAAATTTCAAGCGGAGTGACGTTCAAAACAATGTTATTCCTCTAAGGAATACCGGAAAATGCAACATTTCCTCCCTTAGTGATTAGAGTCTCTGACAATTGTATGGAATAATTGTTAGATTTGTAGGACGAGTATATAAATCTGAGTCGACTTACGGAACGTAGACTCTTACAGCCTTTTCTACATTGATAATGATGTTGATGATGGCAATGACGATGATGATAATAATGATGATCATGGTTACTATAATAATAATAATAATAATAATAATAATAATAATAATAATAATAATAATAATAATAATAATAATAATAATAACAACAACAATAACGACGACGATAACAACAACTACAACAAAAATAATAATGGAAAACCAAGGATAAAATAGTTGCATATATTTATTAAAAAACAGAAAATCAAACGCATTGTGAAAGAATGCGGAAATTAAGACCAAAATAATCTGTTTATAGTATTTAATATGGTACCGACCACACAATGGCAAAGAATAATTCATTCTACAGTATATATATATATAGAAAATACCATTAGTCTTTATGGTTTGGAGTTTATGAAGGTCAATTCAATAGTAAATAGCATTATATAATCATGCATCTATATACCTGTCAGTCTAATTGTGTGTCTATCAGTGTATCTATCTATCTATCTATCTATCTATCTATCTATCTATCTATCTATCTATCTATCTATCTACTTACGTTTATATTTATCTGTTTCTTCCTATCTCTATATATATATGTATGTACATATATATATATATATAAATGCATAATGCATACACGTACATATTATGAGTATATATGGAAGCACGCACTTACACATACTCTTATATGTTTGTATGCAGATGTATTTTATGTGTTTATTTTGGTTATTCACTAACACACCATGAAAATGATAACACTGAAATCCACAATAAATTTACTTGTTTAAAACATATTGTATTCTTAATAAAACTTTCTAGGCAACATTGCACAAGTTGCATAGTTACTAAGCAGTAGAAAACTTATTTTAGTTCTGATGGGAGTTTCCTAAACTGCAAGTACCATAAAACCGTAAAGAAACAATATATAACTATAGATAACATGCAGCATAATTCACATGAGGTGAATAAATATGCATATTGCCATTAATTTGATAAATGTTAAAACATGACTGATATATCAGAAGCAGCGCAAAGAATAGGCAATTTACAGCACAAGAGTATATTTATATATTGTGAAATGGTGTGCATTATCGTGTTTCATTCTAACTCAAGTCTATAATCGTCTGAAGCGTACAGAATGATTTTTGCATTATAAATTTTCTCATACGTATACACGCAAACTCAAAGAATACAGATTCATATACAGATACAGACACACACATGAATATGTACAAATATATATATATATATATATATATATATATATATACACGCATACATCGAGAAATATATATACATATGTGTGTATATGTGTCTGTATATGTTGATGTATGTATGTATTTACGTGTGAAAGTATATATATATATATATATATATA
>NC_068982.1:117532223-117534084 GCF_001194135.2 Octopus bimaculoides
ATATATCAATGTATGTATGAACATATATATGTGTATATCTATTTTTAAACGTATGAGGGCTATCAAAAATTAATATTCTCTGTTGACGTTGAGAACAACTGGACAATATGATACCACAGTGAAAATGGCAGTAGAATTTTTCAGTTAGCTTAATCTGGTGTTTTAGGCCACTTTGAACTATATTGATGGTTTTTCGGTGACATTGCTTGCTCTTAGGGTTACGTTGTTTCATGATTTCTAGTCATATCAAGGATATCACGCATTAGCATTATTGCTCACAAAAAGCTTTCATTAATTGTTATTTATCCTGAAAATTTAATGGGCATTTACTGACTTTTGTGATGATTTTAACAATATATACCCACCACTAAATTATATATTATGGTAGAATTTAGCTGTAGAATCAGTACAATGTGGGTGTGGGTTTATGGTTTCATGTAAATATGAAGTGTAACAAGCATGTTATATTATTCTCTACACTGCTGATAAGACTTATTGCGTGAAATTCACAGAATATTTTGGAAAAATATAAATAGCCATTATAATAATAAATAAATTCCTTTTAAAATTTTATAATATAATAAAAGAATAACGCACATGAAATAAAATTTGTATTTAGCACAGTATTTTGTTTTTAATTCCGAGAATATAAAATCTATGAAATAAAACATTGGTAATTTATTGAAGAACTCTTGTTAGTTCTCTGTATAATTCTTCATTCAACGGTATATTACCCTGAGACAATTTTACAATCATTAAATTACCTCTCTGCTTCAAGCAATAGCTGTATAATATCGTGAGAGATAATAGCATATCACTTGTCTTAAAAGTACAAAAAAGATAGGTGTATATGTAAAGCCAAAATGAGAATGTTGTGATTGTAATAAAAACAAACAGAAGTAAGTGCATTTCTATAATGGTTCTCTGCACTATGAATATATGTAATTTCCCAGTGCTACGACGTATATTGTATACAGCAGTGTTCAGAAGGATAATCGGCTATTGTATTTTGTCATATAGCTCCAGTACAAGAAACATTCTTTGTCCTGCAGTGTATTGTATATTATAATGCCTTACAAGTCTATTATATGAAAAATAGATTTGTAAGGAAATTCCATTGAACACATTAAATAAAAAAAAATTTTAATGCGGTAAGTGTGAATGTATTTAATCATATCAGCGAACGAACTTATGATTAAGAAAATACATATATTTCACTTGAACACCACGCTGACGTACACGCTCATAAACGTAGGTGTAAATATACATACATAAAAGTATGTATACATATACACATGGAATAAAGGACTAAATTTTTATTTTTATTTAAATTTTGAATTTTATGTCATGTCCTTCACCGACATCTTTTATAGTGAGTAGATATAATATGAGTGGTTATAGTGGCTTTATAGAGGTTTTGACTGATATTTCTAGACATGTAAAAGTTTTTACAACCCTCTCCATTATAATTGTGATTTATTCACAATTCTACTCTCTTCTTTTATGAAAAACAGTTTTCGTTGCATGTACTGACCACATGTATATATATATCTCTTCACCCCTACTCTTTCTCTCCTCTCTCTTACTCTCTCTCACTCTCTTCTTTCGTACTCCCCCCTCTCTCACTCTTACTCTCTACACTCTTACTCTCTTACTCTCTCACCTTTACTCTCTCACCTTTACTCTCTCACTCTCTTCTCTCTTTCCCTCTCTCTCACTCTCTCTCACTCTTACTCTCTACATTCTTACTCTCTTACTCTCTCACCCTTACTCTCTCACTCTTACTCTCTACATTCTTACTCTCTTACTCTCTCACCCTTACTCTCTCACTCTTACTCTCTACATTCTTACTCTCTTACTC
>NC_068982.1:117535902-117539148 GCF_001194135.2 Octopus bimaculoides
AATTAGAAGACACATACACGCCAAGTTGCCACACCGTGGGATTGAAGCCGGAGACATGTGGTTAGGAACTGAACTTGTCATCACACCTCTACACCTGCGCTTTCATATGTATATATATTTGTGTGTGTGTGTGTGTGTGTGTGTGTGTGTGTGTGCGCGCGCGCGCGTCTGTGTATGTGTATGTATGTCCCTCATGCTATCCAAAATCGAGATGCTGATTTTAAGATTATCGTTACCAACGAAACTATTTTCCTTCATATATTTGCATTACAAAAATGTAACATTATCATTTTTGTAGTGACCTATCGTAAACGACAATTTATATCACCACGTTAACGACAATGACGTCGCATTTTTCTATATGAGTATTTTCGCGCGTTCGTTACGTACATTAGGCCTATGACTGACAAGTATATGTGTGTGACGTTGTATGTGTTTATCAGCATACATACATTTTTGTGTCGACTAACACACACATGCACACACATCTGAAGACAGAGTCAGACTCACACACAGCGACAGATATAGGCTTGATGTGTGCGTTTATGTATATCTATGTGTGTGTGTTTCAGTATGTGTATGTGACTTTACCCCACCACCCAACAGTGAAACGCTCCGATTTTGAAAGCTTAGTTTAGTTGCGGCCTGGATTTTAAACGGACAACAGCGTCCACTTTCAAGTAGTAGCAACATGAAGATTTGGTTGAGTTGGCAGCACTCATAATACTAGCAAATGTATATGAAGAAAGAAAATTCTGGCTATTATAACAAATTCGGTAACTTGACGAACTAGAAAGCATCAGTGGCTCTTTCAATATAATTACAGAAGTGTTATTCCACTCCTTCTAACGAGTTTCAAGATAATGTTGATAGTATTCCTGCTATGCTTTTTCATCACTGTGAGTATCATCGTTGCACAACATTTTTTCCTGCGTTAGTCATTATTTATTCTACAGCCTATAACATTACACGTTTAAAAAAAATTGTAATGTCAAATTGTATCTTGCTACATAGATCCTTCAGTGAATGTTTTGAATTAACGTTCACAACAACAGCATATTCCTTTCGATAAACTTTGTTCAGCATTGATTTCAAAATTGTAAAATAAATTATTTTTGTATGAAAAATTGAATTATGCCTTCTGAATTTTCTTGAACTTATACTTTCTTCGCCGTGACATTCATTCAATCCTGAATTTTACAACATTTAGTACATGTTCCAAATAAATGTTGACTTTCGTATTTTGTTACATTGGTGACGCATAGTAAAGTTTGCTAAATTGGTGCTTCCCATATTTATTATAGCAAGACTATGAATTAGTATGTTTTGCTCCTATATAGATTATGTCGTTTCGCTCGAACTTCGTGTTTGTACGTTTGGCTGTTTTCAATATTGTCAATTCTATGAGTGTGTGTGTGTGTGTGTGTGTGTATGTGTGTGTGTGTGTGTGTGTGGGTGTGTGTGTGTGTGTGTGTGTGTGTGTCTGCGTTCGTTACGTCTATAGCAAACTATAGTAAAGAACATTTTATGCTGTTTTAATGAGCACACGTCTAATTTAGTAGCTATTCTTATGGTTGGTGATCCCAATGAAAATCATGATATTCTCATTCGTGTTCGAGATAACAAACTTAAACGTGTTTCACAGACTCACGTTTCATTAAAAGTGGAAATAGTTTCACACTTTCAATTTGAACCACAATTACAAAGTTCTAGATTACGAGAGTGACAATGTGTGAATAATGAAAGTAATGTTCTCCGAATTAGTGACATCTGCATTATAATAAAGAAAGCTGCTTCTTATCTGTCTACCAAATAAACTATATTTTTGATTGAACAACTCCTTTTTACAACTAAAGTAAGCTAGAGTACACGTTTTCTGTTGAGTATAAGTTAAATAGATGCGTGCTCTGTGTTGTACTATGTAATTTGGAAATTATTATCATGGGAAGAATACACGACCTTAACTTTATTAATTTTGATTAGTCTATTATAATAATGTCAGTGAGAAATTTTGTCTTCTAGACGTAAATTGTGCTTCTTTATATCAATAATGCATTTCCGGAACTTAAGATGGAGTAAAATACATTAACTCCACTTAGTCGTCCTTCTATGTTAACACAAAACCCCTCATACATATAATAAACTGTGAGACTCCTGGGTGCAGGCGTTTTGATAGCATATCTTGTACCACAGCTTGACTTTTTGGATGTAGAATTTTTCTGCTGTACCAACACTTAGATATAAGTTATATCTAAGGCGTTAAATGCTATATCTATACATCTTCAATGTGATGATTTTTAATTCGTAAAAATTGAATAGGAAGTCACACTTAGAACGATTGTGTATGAATGTTCTCACCTTAGGATAGTTCTAATTTTGCGTGAATTTACCCATTAAGAAAACCAAATTAAATATTATGATTAGAGAAGAAAACCAAACGAAACATGATTAGAGAAGTAAACCAAATTAAACATTATGATTAGAGAAGAAAGGCTAAGGTACAAAATGTTATATAACAATTCGAGTTCTATAGTCAAGGTCATTTACTCTGTATTTCGTATACTGTCAAACGGAATGCGAATGCTAGGTGATTGTTTGAATGGTATCATGATACATTTAATGACTTCTGTGTGTGTGCATAATGCGATTTGTAAGAATATGTTACTTTCTACTATTTAGCATGCTGAGAATCTCGGATTAAGAGAATTCCAGGTCTATAATTGTTTCCAATCGGGCAGACATGCATTTTCAAATCCATTCTTTTCAACCCATCTGGATAATAGTGAACCCCAGAAAACTGATGTTATACAGGGAATGTTCGAAATCTGTAGTTGCAGTATTGTGGAGATTATGTAATCAAAGTCGTGAGTTTATTTATTCTTGCTATATTGAGAAGCTATACCACGGCAATTAGAATCTGATTGCCAAAAGGAGACGGTATATTAGTATGGCAACAGTCAGGATACTTATTGATCAGACCAGGTATATATACATATAAGTAAATTTAATCGCCACATTAACATGGCTGTTTGGTCTTGCTACCGTTTAAACCCCGGGCAGATCTTCAACCGGCTGATTATAAATGCAACCTGCATCCTGTATATATTCTAAATAGGGGAGCGAGCCTTTGGCATCCTCTAGCAGACAATGGGATCGCGAGATCGCCTCGGTTTCGGGATATTTCTGACCATCATCAGTCGCGAACACTGGACTGCTATATATATATATATATATATATATATATAT
>NC_068982.1:117539972-117543358 GCF_001194135.2 Octopus bimaculoides
TATCTATCTATCTATCTATCTATCTATCTATCTATCTATCTATCTATCTATCTATATATATATATATGTATATATATATATATATATATATACATATATATATATACATATATATATACATACACACACACACACACACACATATATATATATATATAGATGATTGGGAGGATGATTGATTTGTTGTTGTTTTGCGGTTATTTGTATATCATTACATTGCTTCTGCTATAATAGTTTCTATAATCCCTAAGTTGGATAATTTATAGTAATTGTCTAGTTGTAAAAAGTTCCTACTGCCTGCAATTCGTTGTATATATAAACTTTCTATGTCAGATTTTGGATAACTCATTCTGACTTCTGTCATGATTTTTCTTGTTTTCTTGTCTAGTTTGGTTAGTTCAATTAGTATCCTATTAAGAATATTGTAACTAATTCATAACGGGACAGCCAGAGTATTGTTACCCGTTATCTTGTTTTTAGTTCTGTTGTAAGTTCTAATCAAACTCGTCCATGGTATGTCTTTCTTTCCTTCTCTTTCATCTGTGTATGTTGCAGCGTATGCATTTCATTGATTCCTAAGTATTTGTATGTTTGGTTTTGGTCTAATTCTTTTCGTTCATTTTCTTTATCTCGTGCGATATTGTTACTCTTAAATAGTTTTCTTCTTTTCGAGGTTGCTTTGGCACATTTTCTAAGCCGAATATCCTACTTATTTATTTATACATTCATTTATTTATTTATTTATTTATTTATTTATTGTTATTGAAGTCACAACAAAGACCTCAGACAGACAGTACGCAATATGCCTGCCGTTCCAAGTAATATCGACTTTCGCAATACACCCGTATTGTAGGTTATTTCTAACATTTTCAGATGTGTTTTTTTCAGATTAGGTGTTATTGAACCCAATGTTCCGATGACAATAGGGATAATCTTTATGTTTGACTCTCGTAGCTGCCACATCTTAACGATGTCAATTTTCCGGTCGCCATATTTATCACTTTTTTCGCTTTCATTCATGATGAATTGCCGATCTCCGCGCACCGCCACGTCAATTATTAGGCACTCTTGTTTGTCCCTCCAAAATGTTATCATATCCAGCCGTCGGTGATCTGATAACTTTTCTGTCTGGAACTCAAAGTCCCAGAGGATTTTTGCCTTCCCCTTTTCGTCCATTATCTTTTCCGGTAATGCATCATCATCGTTATTATCATTATTATTATTATTATTATTATTATTATTATTATTATTATTATCATTATTATTATCATTATTATTACTGAGTGAGAGAGCAGTGCATGACACCAAGGTGCCACTGATAAGGGTTCTCCAATTACATGCATCACAACCATACATACGCGATATGGTGAACTCACATCAAGAGTAACAGCGTATGATTATGCAGGTGGGGCCTTGCTAGAATTTTCTTCATGTCGAGTAGCCCATCCCAACTAAATGATCCCCTAATAAGGGTTGTTTGAGGATGTTAAACAAACACTCATGTTTCCAGAGGTGAATTATGCACCCCAGCAATATTCCTCGCAAAACATGTCTATGATGCTCCCCCACTACTTCTGCTCGTTATCAGCGATGCACATATCGTCAGTCAGCAAAGGACATGCACAACTGGTGCATTTCGTAGCGATTTTTGTATTGGTGTCAGCTTGGAGTCATCACAAAACAACCCGAGACTAGAAGATCTATTGTTTCAACAAAGTGTCACAGAATCTGCATTTAGGGTCAGAACCATTTTGAAGAAACTTAACCTGGTAGTTTCTGTTTTGCAAGCTTTTATCTTGTACCCACAATGTGACACTTTCAGTCTCTGATTTCATTCCTGAACTTATCAGTCACTAATAGGTTATTGCTTGTCTACATTAGCATTTTGTTTTCGACGAATATACTGTCCACTGCTCATAAATTCATTTATGCCCGTTCTTTTCTGCAGTTTGCTTGCTCCTTTTTGTTTATTTGGTGCCAGTTGTTTCAGATTCTTCATCTTATTGAGGGTTTATGTCGAGTTCCCTTGGGAATTTGCAAGTGTTCTTGACAATAGAATGAATGATACTTTTTGCTGCTTTCATGTTTGCACATTAGCCGTAGCATCCAGTACTCTGTATTAGACAAGTATCTCTTCATTGCTATTGTGGAGTTGTTATAGCACAGTTCTGTCGGGAACACACCTCTTTCCCCTTACTTCTAGATAGGTATAGACGATCAACGTCTGCAGTTAGGTGGTGCATGTTCTTAAATGCTAGTAATTTTCTTTTGTTCGTGTCCAGGCGTTGGAAGTCTGTAGAATTGGTTCCAAATTTTGGCACAAGAGCAATAATATCAGGAAGTTAAGAACGTCAATTACATCGACACAGTGTTCAATTAATACTTAGTTTATCGACCCGAAATAATGAAAGCCATGGGCAGATAGATAATGTGGAGAAAACGTGCATTTCCAAGCAATCATAATTGTTGCAGTTGTTCCTTCTTTACCTTTGTAGTAATCCTTTTAAACCATGATGGTAGTTGAGTGCTGATACTTCCAAGCGTGCCAATTACTAGACACATCGCGTCCACTCTGTATTAATTGGCGAGCTTTTAACCATATTGCATCACGTGATTTCGCCGCATCACCGAGCGCAACACTGTGTACATTGAGTATATGCTGTGGTTTGTTTTGGTGTTGTTAATTTCACTATACAAAAAAAGTGATTTACATAGTATATGTGCGGTGTCTAGTAGTGTTATGCCCTGTATGTCATATATGTTCGTAAGTCATCACGACTAACTATTTGATATTTGTTACAACATCATCTGAGTGTTTTGCTGCAACATCGTATACACATACCTGCCTTTTGCGGTTTGAGCACCATTATCGTTCTAGAACGCACAACTGTGTCTGTAAGCTCCATCAGTTAATTTTTAAATGGTGAGGATAATTGTTTTGTTTCTTTTCGTATGTTTTTGCCATTTTATAGGGTGAATAATTTATCAAATGATAATTGGGTTATTTGTTACATAGGTTTAATATCAATATATGTTCCTTATATGGTGATTTACGTACCAGTGTCTGTTCACAAGTAGAGTGAAGAGTGTGTAGCTATATATATATATATATATATATATATATATATAGTGAGAATTTACAAAAAAAAAAGACGAAGACGGGTGTGTAAACAACAAACAGATGTATTAGAAGGGCAGCGAGCAGGAACAATTGTTAGCTAGGCACCATGCTTGGCCGTTTTTTGTTCGTCAGTACGTTCTGAATTTAAGTACCAGCAATATCGACCTTAGCTTTCACCATTTCGGGGTCGCGAAAATAAGAATTAATTGAATACTGGGGCCGACGTAATTGATACTAATCTTGTGCCAAAATTTGAAACCAATAC
>NC_068982.1:117544841-117546497 GCF_001194135.2 Octopus bimaculoides
ATATATATATATATATATATGTGTGTGTGTGTGTGTGTATGTGCATGTGTGTGTGTATATATGTATACAACATATAAACCAAGAATGTCTCATTTAATGGGAATTCTAGAGAGAAAATATTAGGCAAGGTGGTATTCATTAAGTCTAACATCCCATTTCCTGTAAGACTACCTTATATTTTTTTAATGAAAAATCATATTCCTCGTTAATATGAATTTGATCTTATTAAGCGATTTCAAATTTTAAATAAAATTCTAAATAAAGGAGATTAAATTAAATCAAAGGCAACTTAATCTGATACTTTTCATATAATTAGATTCTCAAGTATATCAAGAATATCCTACCCCAACAAGAACTTTGTAATCTATTTTAATATAGAATTAAAATAATTTGTATTCAGTAAGGTTAAAAATTGAAAATCAAAAACTTAAAGCATCAGTAGAAGTAGTAGTATATCTGTTGACTGAATCCATTTTAACAATTCTTTTCATTTACCAGCGCTATATGCCGCTATAATTTCAGCCAATATTCTGGTGCTTGAGTACATGAATTTCACAGTGCGACTGTTAAATAACCTACAATATTTGCTTGTTAATGGGAAGAATTTTATTAGATTCTCAATTACATCATGAATATGCTGCCCTAACAAGAACTTTGTAATATATCATAATATATAATCGCACGGCTCCCCATAGGCAACCTATTCGACCTGACAAAAATATTCATCTTTTACCATCTTTTGAATAGACTTATTTCCTTTTCGATCCTATCACCCCTATATATATATTCCCAAATCTACTTCCTCTACACTCTACTTGACAATAACACCACCACCACTACATACAGGATACGTAGTTACTTTCAATCCCAATTCCACCGTCTGTAAATAGGTTTAGCTATCTTTTAGAATATGATACTACTAACTACCTATCCCAACTCCTCTCTCCCTTTATTAATGTCTTTGGTTTATCACCCATACCCCTACCACCTATATACTATCGCTGCGCATTCCTTCTTACTCATTAAACCATTTAACCCCATCCCCCTTCCTCCTTCCCTCACTTTACTCATCCTCTCTATCCAGTCAGATCAACTGACCATAAAAATATACCACTACCATTCTCCACCTGAATCTTTCCTCTATCCTCTTCCCATTCTGTCTTCAAGACTTGACCTACTTACCCTACGCACATTTCTCACTTGACTTGGGCATCATTCAAGTAAACACAAGCAAAATACCTCGGACACAATGTGGCATATATTCACCTCTACTATCTCAGCCTTTGCTGCAGTAACTATTTCCGGATTATTCCCACAAGGATTACTTTACACGGATACTTACTACTGGAATGAAACTACACTCCAAGTACTGTTCTCTCTTTCTTTCTTTTTTAAGCGCATCACACTCACTATCACTTCATACTAAAACTCTCCGCCTATGGATATAATAATCGATTCCTTTACTATTTCTGTCTCCGATGAAGGGAAGTAATGGATTTTCCCAGAAACAGCTGTAAGACTCTATCCATAAAATATATTTCCAACTTTACCATTGCTCTCTTTATCCTTTTATATATTTACATATGCACACGCTAATACACGACTTATAATCCCCAATCCTGTTCATACAACGACTGGGGCAAAACTAGTGAGTAT
>NC_068982.1:117546813-117548880 GCF_001194135.2 Octopus bimaculoides
GTGTGTGTGTGTGTGTGTGTGTGTGTATATCTGAGTAAAGTTAAAATTTAAAAATTAAAATCTCAAAACAGTAGCGGCACCTGTTCCAGAAATAGAAACAGCAGCGGCAGCAGCAGCAGCAGTAGCAGCAGCAGCAGCAGCGGCAGTAGTAGTAGTAGTAGTAGTAGTAGTAGTAGTAGTAGTAGTAGTAGTAGTATATATGTTAGCTAAAACCATTTCAACAAACTCTTTCATTTACTAGCATTATATGCTGCTATAGTTTCAATCAAAATCCTGGTGGTTGAGTACATAAATTTTACAGTATGTCTGTCAAGTAAGCTACCGTATTTGCTTGATTGAGTGAAATGCTTTTCTAGAAACATGAATGTTTCTGGCTATTTGGGGCCGGTGAGGAGTATTATAACCTGTAACCTGTCGTATGGGATCTCTCTGTTTTCTAGGATTAATACCATAGTTAATATTTCCCTGCACGTTCTCATGTATATAGCTGTAGGTAATGTTTTGAGGAGAGGCATATTGAACCTCAGAATCTAATTTACTAGTATTATTTTTGTAACTATTTCTACGTTCTGTGTACCTTCCGTAATTGTTATTCTTAATTCTATTATCGCCATTATCATTATCACTATTAACTATTACCAATAACCTTGTTATTTCTGTTAGGATCAACAGCTACTATAATGTTCTTACTTATAGTTAAGTTTGCTCCTTCCGTTAAATAGCTGCATGCATACTTCATTTCATTATAATCACTAGGAAATTTTTTCCATCCCTGTTTACCCTTCTCCCTACATTGCCTTTCTTATTATCCATAATTTGTTTCTTGCAATTCATCCTGTTAATGCATACCTGACTATTTTTATTGATATACTTACCATAATTCTTATCATTCATATTCTCCATTATTTCTATATCCTTATGCATTTTGTAAACCCCTCGTTAGGAATATACTGAATTTTTGCCTAATAACCAGCTTCAACCAAGGCCCAAATTGTTTTATTTATCTCTTTGTCTATCGAATTTCTCATGAGCTGAAGGTTTCAAAATTCTAAGGCAGAGATACTCCTAATTATTGAACTGATAATCCTTTGAGGATGACGGACGTTCCGACGTACATAGAGGAGTTTACATTGGGTTTGTGGTACGGATGATGAAGTCCGGTGCTAAGGTCGAAAGAAACGTTAACAAAGAAACATCAACAAAGAAACATCTCCTAAATGTACTACCTAACCCCATAAAATGTTGAACAATATATGCAGCGGTGATACAATTTTTGTAAAGGATTCTGTCAACTTCGTCTCTTCAGCATTTTGATCGTGCATTTTAAAGGTGCATAAATGATGCATTGTTTCATTTTGAGATCTACTATTCTATTTGAAAAGTTTGTAGGGGATAAGCCATGACAGATTCGGCATTATTTTGTTTACACACAAGCACACAGACAAACATATAGATGCATATTATATATATTCATAATAAAATGTAAAATTGTGTATTGATATAAGAGAATTTCACATCAGATATGTTTTGATATGCATAGTCACTTTGTGATATATTATTTTTTTCTCTTTTTCGTCATATATTTCAATTTTAAGGGAATATGTAAAGCAGCCGCAGTAGGCAGAACCGATACTTGAGATTCGAACGTGATAAGCTCGAGCGTTGATTGTTTATAAAGTTTGAATGTATGCACATGTATTACATACCTGCAGTCATGTATACATATATACACATTAATATATGCACAGTATATACTGTCTGTGTAAGTATATACATACCTACATACATACAAACGCACAAACGCGCACATAAATATTATATAAATCTTTAAATGCACATTTATACATATATATGTGTGTGTGGGTGTGCGTAGATGTGTGTGTGTGTGTGTGTGTAAGAGAAACGACTTTATGTGTAATATGCAAATGCATTTGCATTTTATATATATATATATATATATATATATATATATATATATTTCTTATAATAGATGTCCTATTATAGGCATCTCTGTATTTTAAATGAATAATATATAGTCTATTGACTGATTTTTATTCTCGCTAGACC
>NC_068982.1:117550357-117562887 GCF_001194135.2 Octopus bimaculoides
ATATACACCTAAATACACACACACATATATAATCAATGAGAGAAAAGTGTGACTAAGTGCAAGAACGAGAGAGATAAAAGGAAAGCGAAAACAATATTGAGGAATATGTGTGCGTGGGGTGTATTTGTGTGCATTTCTACGTGCCGGTATATCTCCGTATGTATATGTACAAAGAGAAATGAAAAGAGAGCGGGATAAATGGATAAATCTATTTATGTGTATATGATTCTCCACTTGGGAATTAGTTGTTGTGTCCAGTTGGGGGTTAGGTAAACTTTGGCGACTGAAGAAATCAAATATAGCCATTACCTCGGTTGAGTAATGAAGCAAAATAAATTCTGCTTCTTATCTGTCTGGACGCTAGGTTAAACTTTATCTCATTTCTCTAAACTATTACAGCAAACTTTGCGAATCTTCCTCACATCTTTTGTTTAGCTCTTATCTTCTTTATTTATAGTTTATTCTAATGTTTCTTCCTCACCTATGATAGATCGAATTTATTCGCACGTAATTTATTACCGAGATAATTATACTTGCTTCAGGTAGTCGTATGTCCCAAACTTTATGATATACTAGCATAGGTTTGCGTCGCGGTGAATAAGATGCTTCCTATCACAAGTTACAATAGAAAAACAAATAACAAACACTTATAGATAACTTTGTTTTCTAGTATTAGACACACTTACGTACTTATAAAGTTATGTCGATACATAGCTTGATTGATATTACTTACGTAGTCCAAGAAAGAGATACGTTTCCTCTTTTGAGATGATTGTTGCGTTGGATGTCTTCTTTTCAATTTTCTGCTTCACAGTATTTGACAGTAAGATTCGTTCTTATTTATTTATTGTTTTATTGACTTTCTGGCGATATATTTTACTGACCTTGTTATCTTATCTTGAGACACTGATAGATTGAAGAGTCAAATTTACGACTTCATCAGGAGACAGCGTTTTATTAACATTGTTCCTTAATTGATGCATTCAAGATTTCCATCTTGAATTGTATCTAGCGATTCGTCTTTGGCGGTTGTGAGATAACATTTTAGAATTTATTACACAAATCATTACTTGTATTGCTTTCTCGTCTAGCTCTTTGAGAGTAAATTAGGGAATAAACATAGAGTCAGATAAAATACCAGAGCCAAAATGGAGAGAAGAATTCTACGTTAGTGTCCAGTACCATATTTGTATTTCATTAACTCATGCCTATAATGAAATTAATAAAATTTTATGTCCTGGTCACTAGGCACAATATCAATAGAAGTTGGGAACAGCAATAGATTACACTATCAATGAATTTTGCAGTAATTTAAATATATACCTGTTAGGTAATTTGACATTTAAATGCAAACACATATTACAAAACAGGATGATAGCTCTAAAAGTAGACTTTAAGTATTTGTTGTAGTTTTGTTAGTTTCCTGATGCAATGTCTCAAGCTAGATGCAGTTAGATATCTTCAATTTTAGAGCTCTGAAACTACACGTATGCTTCTCAAATGAATACTGACTACATATGTATTGAAATAAAACAGTCATATCATACCAAATGGCAAATTGAATTGAGAATCAATAATTAACGTTTTGTTTCTTTAATACTCAGTATGTATCCACCTTGCTATTTATCTCGATGTGAACCTCGATACAACACGACCTTTTCTTTCAGTCAATGTTTATTTAGAATCGGAATGGTATATGTGCAGTCATTGCTCTAAGATGGAGGATTGGAGTTCGAAGAAGGTTCCAATGGAATCTATAGCCTGTCATGAGGTGAAGCAGATATTATTCCAATGATTCTCTTATATATCGTATTCACATAATTTGACGAGACTAGATTATGTGTCATATAAGGCTTATAAAGTGAATTTGTATAAAAACAAATGATAAATATTCAAAATACTCTGTATTACATATGAGTATCATGCTGTAAGGAAAGAATATAAATAACAATGTTATCTAGATTTATTCAGTATTACACTCTAACAAGCTACAGTATCCGGGCATAATGATATTACCCTTTGGCTGCCAAAAAATTTGATTCCATCTAAATTTATTGTCCTTCGGAGAAGATAGAAATCTGAATTCGTACTTGTAACTTAATCTAAAACTAAATGAACATAGACTGAAAAACAGATCTAGCCTACAAAATTATAAAAAGAAAACTATAACAACTATATTGAAACTAGTGACTCGGATACATTGGCTCAATTTGTAATCGAGGCATTTATTCAAAGTGGAAGTTAGGCTAGTTTGTGCATAACTGGAGTTTGAATTTAACTACACTGCAAAATAATATTGCCGCACCTAGTATGAGCTAATTTCGAAAGTAATGAGACCTAACCTATTGTAATCCAGTAATCTTTTGTTCTGTAAGACGTACGAGTAGATATCTATCTATTGAGTACCCTAAATTATTTGAAAATAGATCAGACGTTAAGTGTTCGAAAGATCCGAAAAAGCCTTTTCTCATAAAAATACAATTATTTCACATATTTATGAGGAGAATAGATACTATAGACATGTATATACGTAGCACCTTAGGAAACCCTCTTTAAAACAAAACACAGTATACCTGCCAGTGAGATATGTTGCGGCCGGATTCAGACTCTTACTTTCAGTATGAAAAGCATATTTTGCAAAAAAAAAGACCAAAATACCACTCCCCACCCCCCGAAAAAAAAACAACAGCAACCAAAGAAACAAACAAAAAATGTTTATCGATAAACTCTTTATGCATAGAGCCTGAACGTGGTCAACTGAACTGCTAGAAATCCATAAACGTTGCAAATTCATAACCCACAATATTCAAGTTATAAAAGCGCATCGAATGATGTGCTTGTAAATAATACCTGTAAAACTACAAGATGGTCGTAATAGGAAACCACTTTTTTTTCATAAGTATGTTAATTTAGGGTTGAAATGTGGTTAACCAATAGCAGCATATGTTGCTTGGTAATTGAAAAGACACATTTGCCGGGTGATGCTGAATATCCTACGTTACGTTTTCTCAGATTCTATTTCAAATTGGTGATATTGTGAAACTAAGGACTAATTTTTTTTTTAATGTATACTGAAACAAAGAAAACCAAAAGTAATTATATGAACAATTATATAAAATACAATAATAACGAACAAACGTTAGAGATTCTACTGCACATGTAACTGCTATAAATGGTGAATCTCTTCCTGAAATGATACAACTAGAAATGATACAACTAGAAATGATACAACTAGAAACGAGTGGCACAGAACCAACGGTACCTAGGAGCAGAGGCCATGACAGTATGAGAGAGAGAGAGAGAGAGAGAGAGAGAGAGAGAGAGAGAGAGAGAGAGAGAGAGAGAGAGAGAGAGAGAGAGAGGGAGAGAGAGATAGAGGGAGAGAGAGAGGGATAGAGAGAGAGAGAGAGAGAGAGAGAACAGAGCACTTCTATATACTAGAGCTTGTGGTGTATTTATGAGTGATGTTAAGCTCATCAGTACACTGCTGTCTTGACACAATGGAGGCTATCAGCGTGTGTAAGAGAAGCACTGTATATTTCGAGAATTTAGTGTTCCAGTGTGATTCACATATCTGCTTTATATGGGGTTGATATTTATTAAGTGGTGAAGCTTTTTCTATTTCTAGAAAGAAAAATCTGTCTCTGAGATTCTACATTAGTTACTTTATGGATATGAATCCATAAGTGAAACCTCAGGGATAGCGAGGTCAAAATTTTGAGGCTATCGTGTGTATTTAGTTGCGTGCTGCTGATATTTAAGGGTAGATTGCGAGATGTGTTTTTTCTGCTGTTGAATGAGACAAGATCACATTGATACAACTGGGGTATCTCATCGAAGTCCTTTGTCGCGTGGTGTCTAAGTTGCATATGTATGACAAAGGCATGTGGATGGTTAGGGAGTAACACAATGGCGATGCCAGCAAGCAATGGGAAGTTACGATTAGAACGTTGTTGACGTTTTAATTGAAGAGTGTGAGAGATGGAATCGAAATGTGGTGTAACAAGATTTTATAGTGCAAGTGAAAGAAAACGCCAGCAGTACAGCCCACATTAGTGCAGTCTGATGGGAAGCCTGTCGATTTATGAGAAGGTTACTGCTGGAAAGGTTTTGATCAGAACGATGCTAGATAATAAAAGTAATATTTAAATAATTCTTTTGATGGGCCTATAGGACCCCATGAACGCAAAACGCTTCGTATGATATTAAAGGTTCCAGTATTGAAATGGTGGTTCAAAAATGACAGCTTTATTAGTCTATCATGAAATGCATAAAACTAATTGTCTTTCACAATGTTGAAATGTTATTAACTACCGGAAATAATCTTATTCTAGATTGGATCTAGCAATTAAAATTCTAATAATTAAGTTAGTTTTGTTCATTAATACAGCGCATCTCATCCAATATTCCTTACAGATAGTAATTTTATAATAAAAGCTGAATTAAACATTTCTATAATCAATTGGATTGTTCTCTCTTCTATACGCCTATAGTACACACCAACATTAAATCAAAAAGTAAATGATTAACAAATATTGGAACATGATAACTGGATATTGCAATCAAGAAAATATATGTTGAAAGTTTAAATTCATAAAAGAAAACTAAAATCTGCATAACTTAAGGTATAATTGATTTAAGTATTTAAAACGCATACATTTTACAAAACAACCTTAATTTTTATATGCGCACACTGAAATATATATTTGTGCCATTTCACACTCTCCATATTTATGTGAATGAAATATATTTTCCTACGCAAATATATCCGATTAAAGCAATTCCGATTAGGGCAATTTATATGTGAAACCTATTTGTTGTGTGCATATTAAATGTCCACCTAATGATCAAGAAGCAGTACTCTTGTGGCACATTTTTGTGCGTACTAATACAATTTTGAGGTATTCTATTAAATATAAATTGTATCAAAACGTTCTATTTACAAGAATAAAATGTATGTTTCATTTTATTGAACGGTGCATATGACTGCGATGTGTGTTTCATAGAATAATTGTATGTTTAGGAAAGAGAAATTCTAGTTCGATTTAGTCTAAACATAAAAGTAATTAATGCTAACAAATAATGTTAAATCATTTAATCCAGGTACAATCAAACTTATTTCGCATATCGGACTGCACAGTTGTTTCAAGTTTTCATAATTGACCCATGTAAATTAACCCATGTAAATTAAAAAGTATACACACACCTTATATAATTATATAGGTGCAAAGATAAAAAGTAAGATAAAAATGTTATACCTAAATTTTTTCTCTACATATTTAAGAAAATTGCTAGAGAAGCTGATATTCTAACGGATTACGTTGCTTACAATATTTCCGTTTTATTGCACAGAACTCCTTAGAGTAGAACTTAACCGTATACGTTTCAGGTATCTATGAGGGTCCCATTTTGTAGAATATGTAGAAACGCATTCATTGACTTATAGTGCTGTGCTCATTTGCTTACAGAGGTATCTATGCAGAACATTGATGAAGTAATACTCGTAAGAGGAATATTTGATGTATGTAAAGAATATGAATTTCATAAAATGCCAACACCTTGAAAATGTTTACAAAGATGGAAAACGCTCCTTGGCATAGTGTTGAAATACTGAGAAATTTCCATTTGTCGATAGTGGAAAAGGCTTAGTGAGAATGATAATTGCTCGATTAACAGGTCTTCTGTATTACAAAACGTAAAGCAAATTTATGGCTTCTTTGGGTCAAACTGACACGATATTCACAGGAATATATATTGAATAACGCCTTTATCACTAAGTTTCCCATAACGTGGTAATCAGGAGTGAAGTATTATGGAAGATATTGAAATTCGGGTACGCATATATATGTCAATGGGAAAAGTCAATTTTCTTCTATACAAAGGAATAATGAATAATTTTTTAAACCATGATGTTAACCAAAGAATATTCTCGGTGATACCTGCTGTAATTTTTTTTTTTTATAAATTCCTGCTAGTATTTGATGGCAGGAAGTTATTAAAAAAACCACGACAAAACTTTGTATGTCTGTATTTGCGTGTATTTGTATGAATTCATTTTTATCATGATATATATGAGTTTGTGCATTAGTGTGTTCCTTTATAGCCATCTGTGTGTTTTGGTATTCAATATATGCATCCGACTTGATGTTCTTTGTATTTGTGTATATGCGTTCCTGTCGTATGCATGTGGTATATCCGATATATTTCTTTATTCATTACTGCTTTTATCATTTCGTCCAGCAAGGCATTGGCTTTTCAACAGCTTTCCTTTAATGTGCATTTCGTATTAATCTATTCCTTTGTGCGCAGATAATCCCAGTTTTTTTAATCACATTCCTGTGAAATCTGATCACTTCTTCCTCATTTAGCACCCACTCTTGTATTTATCTCACTCCCGGATCCTTACAAATGTGTTGACCCCTCGCAGTTTTAGAATACAACGTGAAAGGTCTTGAATGTGTGTTAAGAGACACAACACCTTTGATCCTAAATAATGCGGTCAAATAAATTCAATTGATGAGTGTAGGTCATAAACAAAAGTAGTTATGAACTGTGACACTATCTGGTGGAGATTATTCATATTTCAAAATGTGTATTCCTATTTCCGGCAGATAGAGACACTGACCATTTTCCAGTACTCGCACAATAGCTGCTTCAGCTAGTTAGCATATCAATCTAAAATGGATGTACTGCTTTGAATGAATTTTAAATAATTATTCAGCTGTTCTTGAAGATGTTTTGGATAAAATATAAACAATCGGTTGTTGAATATTGAAACGTAACCTCAGGTCTAAACTATATAGTTTGAAAGTCTATTAAGTAACATTAGTAACGTTATCTGTAACTGCTTTTATTTTGAGGAAATTATTTCGAAATATAAAGGAAGAATTATTGAGTAAGAAGATTAAAAACATCATGTGTTCTGAGTAATACTCGGCGCTACAACTAATTCTTTATCAGAAAGATTTGGACATTTACAATGTTTCCTTCATTACACTTGTGAATTCGTAAATTACATAAGAGATTTTCTCAATAAAATAAACTGAAATTAACATTTCGAGGTTTAAAGTATCAGCCAGTTACAGCGAAAATATTGAAATTACAGGATGTAATTTCTTGACTGATAATGCAAAATAATTATTTCTCCGAGATGTAAAGTCACTGCTACAGTAATAGGTCAAAGGATATGAATGCTTAATTGTCGGTTGCATTTAAAACCACGTTTAACATAGTCGGTTGCTTTTAAAACAACGTTCAAAATAGCATAGTCCCTTCGGATTGAATAATGGCTCGCCGTAGGTATTCCATCGAACACTTTACGTGCTATGCTCATCTACCTCGAATGTCAGCTTTGGCTTTCATTCTTTTATGGGCAGAAAAATGTAACAATACAAATTGTGAACTGGTGGAACAACAGAAAGACGAACCTTGCGTTATCTGTCCTAGCTTTTTGTACTCAGTTAAACTTTACCAAGTGAAACATGTGGGTTGGAAATAGTATAGATAAAAATATCATCAACTCGGAGTCTTAATGTTGCCATGAACATACTTGAATCAAATGCAATATTATGTAGATGCTGGGTGGGGCGGAAAAGTAGGTTCCTTTGGCTGAAGAGATATATTTACTAAGGTTTTACTAAGGTTAATGAATGAATCTCAGTAATTGTAGACACGTAATCATTGACATTATATCAAATTTTATTTCTGAAATGCCCTTTCCACTCGATCAATCCTTAGAATAGCATCTAAACGAGGCCAATTTTAATTTGCGTTTTTATAATCAGATTAAAAGCAATTTGCAATTCGGAGGATCTTCAAACTTAATAATGAAGAGTATATTGAACCTTAAAGGAATAGTTCAAACATAGTATGCAAATAACAAATCATTTTATTAATATAACAAAAATATCAAAACCTTCTGACTGTTTTCTCAATACGGATATACAATTCTTATGTTCTTTTCTGAATACATCGAATTCCCTGGCATTATTATCAATTTAAAATGATTTTGTAAAAGAAACAGGGAAATTACTATGAAAATATTTATACATCTAAACTTAGGAAAACAGTTTCCGTTAAAGGAATACATATTTTATAGTTTTTCTTTTGCTTGTAATATTTAGTTTATTATAGAATTTCTTAGATTAAAAATTAAACGTACAGATCTTTTCTTGTAATGTGCAGACTTAATCGATAACATCTCTAAGAACAATATTCGTGGTTACATATATGTCATCTCCTCTGCCATTTCTATTTTGAACGTTGTTATCTGCTGTTTTTCCCTTAAGAAGTAAACAATTTATGAGTGGAACAAAATAGAAATTTTATTTAAAATAATATTCTCCTTGTTCAACTACTTTCCTAAAGTTTTAAGTAATCTTAGTAGGCTCTCTCATATTTTATCTGTTGTTTTACTGGTTTCGACAAGAGTTTGCATCTATGCTAGGGCACCGTCCTTTCATGCGATTGACTTTGTCTCCCGTATTATTTCCTTTTTAAGTGGCATTTTGAACGGAGATGCTATTCTTTGTGTCTCCTTCTGCCATGTGGGTTCATCGCGTAGCCAGACAAAAATGTGTCCAAACTTTTTTTGAAAGCCTCCACATCTTCTACATGCATATCTCTGTTTGACAGAACGTTTGAGAAAATGTTGTTTGACAAAATGTTGAATAGCTGTGGAACATTGAAATCCAAGCTGTTACACTAACGGGTCCTTATTCTCGATGGATATACAGAAGACAGGATCATTGTTACTATGCAGTCCGGTCCTATTCGTTAGTTGTTATAGCTTCCAGTTTGGAAGTTGAGAGCTTGATCATCCAGGATCATCAT
This sequence comes from Octopus bimaculoides, assembly GCF_001194135.2. Lineage (NCBI taxonomy): Eukaryota > Metazoa > Mollusca > Cephalopoda > Octopoda > Octopodidae > Octopus > Octopus bimaculoides. The sequence continues at coordinate 117,559,190 of NC_068982.1, forward strand.
ACGTTTATCACTCCATATATTTCGCCTCTTCTCTCTTGGGAATAGCGCCTCAGTTCCTTTCGTGTCTCCCAGCGACTCATCTGTTGCTCTGAGACAATCGTCTTAGTGTAGAAGTGTTGGATCACCTCGAGTTCTGCTGTTTGGCGAAGAGCAACTGAGAAATAGTGTCATACGAAGCAGCAGCATATTATTTTTTCTAGTTCAGAGGGATTTTGGAATTCATCATATCAGTCGCTACACAGCGTTGCCAATTTGGTAATATGCACATGGGAGTTTGCATTATTAATTATGTATACTCAAATAGAGGCCCAACTCACGTACTGACTTTTACTCAAGGATTGCACTATAATATGCTCCCGTTTATTCCGACTGTAGTCTTTTGTGGGCCAATAGTATAGTACTTGACATTTCTCATCATCGAACAGCATGTTATATTCATTATCTTACTTGTATATTGCATTTAGATTTTTTTCTGCAGTTTCCTGTTATCATCAGGATCCTTTAGAGCTTGCAACACTTTTGTATTGTCAGCATAGCTGGTGAAAGTGGTTGAATGTGTAGCTTAGGACAAGACTGAGAGCCCCCCCCCCCCAGCAGTAATGGTTCCAATACAGTCCATGGAAGGATTCCACTGAGACTTGATGTCTCTTCTGAGAGAGCACCATCGGCTGCAACTGTCTCACTTCTGCCTTGTAAAAAAATCATGCAACTAGTCACACTCCTAGATATCCAGCGATGCCAAGGTTACACAATTTGTGGAAGAACGCCGTTTTCCTTCTGTTTTCTGGCATACGCATTCACCCCAAGATAGGACACCACTTTGTCGCAGAATCTCTGCTCTTTGGCCATCTGAGTGCACTGGAGCAACACAAAATGAAGTATTTTGCTCAAAAAGAATATGCAACCCACTCCTGGCATTGAACCACACACTTACTGTAACGAGACTAATAAGCCATATGGCTCCGCTATACACCCTTTCAACATACCCTGCTGAACGCTACTTGTCACAGCTGATTAGTTTGTAGATTGCACTCGATACGATAAGATACTTTGGAAGCTAGCTATGAAATTCATTTTGTGTGAAACGGCAAAAAACACTAGAGATTATGAAATGCTCCAGACTGCTGAGGTATTAACTTGGAAGGGCTGAGCATCTGTTTCTGCTGGAACAATATTTCATGCAAAGAAAGTTCACCGGGAACCTCAAGATGATAACGTTTTTCGGCCATAAGGGCAGCATCTATACCCATTAGGTTTCTTCTGGACAGACGGTTAACAATGAGTACTTTGTGAGGGTTTGAGGGAGTTCAAAAAGAGGTTTTCGTCGTGAAAGACCAGAATATCTGCACCATTATAATGCACTAGTCTGCAAATCCTTCCTCAGAACTAGACCATGAGAGAAATGGGAATCAAAAGAGATTAGCACCCTCCTTACACTTCTTCAAACATTTGGTTGTTCCCCACGCTGAGAGAGAAAAATTAAGGACGCTGTGAGAAATGTATTGGACACCTTCTGTTTGAAGGACTCACAAGTCTCCTTAACGAAATGCCTGGAAAGCTAAAACAAATGCATTGAAATCAGCGGATACAGCTTTGACTGAGATTAGGTTTTGTACATCTTTGAATTTAATAAATGTTTCTCTTGAAAATGCCTGGAGAATTCTAGAAAGTCTCCTGTATGTATGTATATATGTATGTATGTATGTTTGCTTGTATGTATGTATGTATGTATGTATATACGTATATAGATACATATAGATGTTAATAGATAGATAATCACACACAGTCATACACACACAAACACACACATATCTACAAATATTTATATATGTTATAAACGCGCTCATACATACGTATGTATATATTTGTGTATGTGCGCGTGTTTAAAATTATTGGATTATATGAAAGATTTAGTTAATTCTCTCTAGGTCTGTTATCACGTTTTTGTTGAAATGACTTTAGTACTGATATATTTCGAACAATAAAAATCCTAATTCAATGATGTCTTGAACTGAAACAAAATTGAAATTAAATATTACGCATTTAATTCTCAAGTCGCAACTGAATGATAGTGTTAGCGGATTAGTCTTATGCATATTGATGTCGTTTGTATTTGATGTGTAGAAATGTAAATTGCTTGATTTCGAAAATGCTAGAGGTCTCACTTAGTGAAAATTGAAAATGTTTCAGTTCCAATTTATTAAGGATGAAAATTTAATTGCAAAGATATAAATAATTAATAGCAAAAATATTTTCAATTCAAATAAAAATGCAAGTTATTTATATAAGTATATTTATACGGAAAAATGACAAATCTAATCAATATCACAACTAAAAACTACACATATATAAATATTATTTGAAGATTCATCTCAATAGTGTTCACACTAAAAGATCATTACAATAAATAAATAAAGAAAAAAAAAAAAAAATCTTTTAGATATATTTATGAAAATGTTTACGCTAAGACAAAAGATTCACTATACAAAATTCAATATGCATGCATACATGCATACATGCATACATACATACATACATACATACATACATGCATTCATACATAGATACATACATACATACATGTCGTTCATAGAAAATATAGGTATATATATGTTTGTGAATATATATATATATATATATAGATAGATAGATAGATAGAGAGGGAGAGAGAGAGAGAGAGAGAGAGAGAGAGAGAGAGAGAGAGAGAGAGAGAGAGAGAGAGAGAGAGAGAGAGAGAGAGAGAGAGTTAGAAACTGTGTTACAGAAAAATGCATGTGTATCAAATACTATACAACATATATTTATCCGCTTCTAGAGGGCGTTTTCTAAGTTCCACTGACGAAATGAATGTGTGCATATGGATGTTTAAAGGAGAGCAATCCAACACTAAATCAAGATCACATTAAGTGGACGAGCGCCAACCGTGAACACTTGCATGAATCGCCAGCCAGTGGAGGAATTGATTCGCACGGAAAGTTTAGTCACAGCGTCTGAGCTTGCTGCTCAACTGCGTTGTAGTTACAAGACATTACAGAAGATGGTGGAAGTCGACAATTGGAAAGTGTGTGCAAATTATGTTCTTCAGTGTTTGGAATCGATTTCTAGGGAAAAACGGTTGGCAGTCTATTCTGGTCGGAGGAAGATTTTTTAGGCCAACAGGGAAGGCCCATACTTTTTCTTATGTAGTGGAAAGGGTTGAAGTGTGGGTTTGTTATCTGTCATCTATAATCGAAGGCGCTACCCATTGTATAGCTATACATTTCATTTCCATCTATGAGCGTTAGTATCTTCTGGAGCATGCCCAAATTTGTAACCATTCCAATGGATACCGATTTCAAAAGGTAATGTTTTAACTGTTGACTTAATATATGTAGTGTATTGCGGGTGTTGGGAGGAAAAGAGTTCATAACTCTATGTACTGCACCACACATTTTCTACAACTTTAACATTACAGATTCTGATATCATAACATTTATCTATCATTTCTTATCTTTTAATTTCAGATAATTAGATTGCGGCCATGCTGAATTACAACTTGAGGAACTTTTTGTCGAATGGATCTACTCCAGTACTTATTTCTTTTGTGTTTAAAACCTGATACTTATGCTATTGGTTTTCTTGCCGAACCGCTAAGTAACGAGGACGTAAAAACACCAACACCGGTTGTCAAGCAGTGGTGGTGGTTTAAATACAGACAC
>NC_068982.1:117563896-117565567 GCF_001194135.2 Octopus bimaculoides
GGGATCTGTAGAAATTCCACAGAACTGAAAAGATTAAGAGAACCTATTTAAGAAAGAGATGATTTGCATTTTTTATTTTAATTCTAATAAGCTACTTTCCTTCCAGTGACAATAATATATTAAATGATTTTATGATTTCCCTCTGCTAAGCACTTCATATTTCTCTTTTTATCTCTACCTCTTCTACAAACTTTTTAATCATGTACTTTCCCTCTTCTTGTTTTTAAACTTACTTTCTTTTCACCTCTCACTTCCACTAAGCACATGAGGGACAACATAATGCATCAGCTGGCTATCTGCTCTTTTACTCACTCTCACATCCCCACTTCTCTCTCTTTCTACCTTAATATTCCTCTCTAACAAACTGAGGTGGAAGGTGTGAACGAAGAGTTAGACGATTAATATTATAGATTTAGTACAATAAAAAATTAGAAAAAAACTTTGCACTATCCTTACACCGCCGCCGTGGACACACCTACCACTACCACCATCACTATAGTTTTCAGGAACAAGCTCACTTCATTCAGTTATCTTCAACTGTTTGTTTATATACAATATTTCTTGCAGTCGACGTATTTCTGTGACGATATAAACACAATTTATCTCTCTCTCTCCCCGCTATCTATCTATCTATCTATCTATCTATCTATCTATCTATCTATCTATCTATCTATCTATCTATGCATCTCTCTCTCCCTCTCTCTTAATGTAACTGTCTGTCATGTCCATCTGTCACTATTTAATCTTTTTTAATCTCACCACTCAAACATCACCCTCTGCTATATATTATATCATAAACATATCGCTTTCTCTTTACCTTTCCCTCCCCTCTTTACAGCACCTTGTTAACACTTTTCTCTCCTATCTTTCTCTCACCGTCTTTTACTATCCTCTCGCTCTTCGCCACTCTCTTCAACTAACCACGTTATGCATTTCACTTTATTATACATCTTTCTCGTACTTCTTCGTCCCTTATTTCTTCTCTACTCACACTCTTCCCCTCTTCCTCTTTCATTTTTCTCCTACTCTCACTTTACTCTATCTCTCATTGACTGCACTTCCACTTCTCACGCATTTCACCTCCACCTCTCACTCACTGCACCTCTACCTCTCAATCATTGCACTTCCACCTCTCACTTACTGCACCTCCCCTTCTCACACATTGCACCTCCACCTCTCACTCACTGCACCTGCACCTCTACTCACTGCACCACCACTTCTCCCTCACTCCACCTACACCTCCCTAAGTAACTAAAGTATGGCGGACGAATGAACAAGTAGAATATTATAAGGATTCATTGGCAAAATGTGTAATTTGAGTAGAAAAGACTTATTGAATTTTGTGTAAATATTTTACCTGTAATCGTGCTATCTAGGAAAATTCTCTAGTAATTGTTATCAACTTAGAAAGTATTGGAAACAAATGGGATGGTAACGACAGGAATAGCTTTCGCCATAGATTTCTTGGATGAACGATGTTGTGGAGTTAATCAGAAAGAACAACCCTAAATTTAGAAAAGTATATGTGAGATAGTTGTCTCACGGTTATCCAAGGTTAATTGCAAGAAAAATTGCAAAAGAGTTGAAGCAAATCGAAACTTCATCCTAGAATTGATAATTTCTAGCTAAGTATTTAGTTTGAGGTCAACCGATATTCCAGCTCTAATATCT
>NC_068982.1:117565776-117567382 GCF_001194135.2 Octopus bimaculoides
TATATATATATATGGGAGAATATACGACAAAACAACAACAGACGAGGACAGGTGGTGTAAATAACAAAAGGATGTATTAGTATGACGCTCGGGAATATATATATAACAGTAAACGATTCTGTGTAATCACAGCGGAAAATTTATGATAGTTGATATATCTCTTGAATTTTGCCTTCAGAAGCCCAGGTTGCACAAGTTTAGGAAACGTAATTGTGACACACCCACCACATATTCATTTTTACGTATACATGCGCGTGCACCCCCTCACACGCACGCACGCGCGCACACACACAGAGATAAATAAACACACTCATCTATCTTGCTTGTTTTCTCTTGTCTCTATAACTTTATGCATACTTACATGCACACACACACAAGTTTCCTTGCGCTTCAACGCCTCAAGAAAATACGTAAATCCATGTATGTACGTATGTATGTATGTATGTGTGTATGTATGTATGTATGTATGTATGTATGCACGTATTTCTGCATATGTGAATTTATGTATAAATAGAGTTAGGAAGTCGCGCAAAGGAAAATATTGAAAATGTGCTAAGGTATTAAGTTGAATTATGATATTGTGTGAAAGATAAATGATTTTGCTTTCCCGAAAGGAATAATGAAAAGAGACAATTTTTTTGCAGTCAATTAAACTAACTAGAACCTGTCATTTAATGCTATGTAGATCATCCCATAGTCTCTTTCCTTTTCTGCTTATAGAACATTATAACAAAGGTCAGCGAGGCAGAAAAAGGCCATCGAAGAATTAAATGTGTTAAGAAAGACCAGCAAATAGATGGAAAATAAGATAGCTGTATACAATAAATTATCATAATTCGTGTATATTGGAGTTTATATATCATTCAATTACACTGCTTACTGTTTCATTAAATGCTTTAAATTGCACAGTGAAGAAGGATGATTTACTGCTACCTACTTATTTGACTTACGACATAAGTAACATAATATTTTATTAGAATGATACAGGAACATAATACAATCCCCTATATTTATCGTTGTACAATATAAGTGTCATAATTTTTTTTTTTAAGGTATAGATTTATGATTTCCTTTGTTTAAGTACAATATTAATTGCAGCGATGAAGTGAGTGCATTTCAAAAGAATATCTCAGTATTCGTTATTTGGGAGCATATCAAGAATTTAATTCATGGATCAGCGAAAATCAATAATAGCCATACGTTGAGTTTAAGAAAGACATGCAATAATCAAATTTAATAATCCTTTCTGCTGTAGGCACAAGGCCCGTATTTTAGTGGGAGGGGTAGATCGATTATATCGACTCCAGTACTTAACTGGTACTTATTTAATTGATCGAGATAGGATTAATAGTAAAGTCGATATCGGCGCAAGTTGCGTTTTAATAGTGTTCGGATAATGGAATTCTTAGCTTCCGAAGATTATCATACTACTATGTTGTATAATCGGAATTAATATCTGTCCAGAAATATATATAGATACGTTTGTATATTCGCGTTTGACTAGGGTCTAACTTAAAATGCAAAGCACTACGTGCTACACACATACTACACACACACACACACACACACACACACACACACACACACACACACACACACACACACA
>NC_068982.1:117568284-117569787 GCF_001194135.2 Octopus bimaculoides
TATATATATATATATATATATATATATGTATGTGTGTGTGTGTGTGTTTGTGTCTGTGTTTGTCCCCCACCACCGCTTGACGCCCAGTGTTGCTGCGTAGCTTGCAAAATTTAGCGATCCAGCGAAAGACACCAATGGAATAAGTGCCTGGCTTAAATAAAAATGTATTTTGAAAAATAAGCAAAGGTGACGATTTGCTTAACTAAAATTGTTTAAGGCTTGCTCCAGCATGACTGCAGTCTAATGACTAAAAAGATTAAGAGATAAAAGTTATAAACAATTTACAGGGTGCGACAGTTATTTGAAGTCGTATCTAATAAGCAATCTCTATCCTAGTAAAAGAAAAAAAAATTTCAGCATGTCGATAAACTTCTATCTATCAACTTCGATAAATGCATCAATGAGGAATCGGAATCACTGATATTCCTGTAAAAAAATGATCTTTTGTCCTTTAAATCGTTAGCTGGACAATGGCGTTATTCAGTCAAGCTATTGTATTACAAGTGTGCCGAATAGTCGCCCTTCAAACAATTATTCACAAGTAACAGAAGAATTGATTTAAAGCTGGCGTGGTTGCAGTCTAGGTATTTGATATTACATAATTATAAAAATTGTCTGACACCCAGTCTCGTTGCACGTGAACTTTATGAATAGGTGAGGAGTCTTGTTTAAGCACGTGATCTTCTGCTGCATACTCCATTCATCCAGAGTGTAACAACTATTTCGGTCACCTCCATGCATCCAGCAGCATTAATCCTAAGATTTTCGTTACTCGCCACTTCTAAAACCATTGCAATTTCTGGAAAATATGTCAGTGTAGCACTGGGAACACCAGGTGTATCTGAATGTAACTATCTGACTTTTCCTAACATAGGAAGATTTTCGCATCAGAGAAGACCGAAATGAATCCCAATCCATGAGTATTTTTACGGTTTCAAATGGTTTTCTATATGTCGCTGGGAACATGAATTGGCCTCTCTTCAGTATATGCGACTTGTATCGAACGTCCGCGTTTAAGAACCTTCTGAAAATCCACATTCACACATGAAATTTTCTGGATAGGAGCATTCGAGATAATCGTCGATAATGTTTTGAAAACGTTGGATGGGATGCTGTGCTCTTATATTGTCCGGATGTTTAGAATATATATATATATATATATATATATATATACATACACCTAAGGGATATTAATTACCTGAAGATATATGATGAGTGTGTGCGTGTGTATATATAAGTATATATCAATACCTGTATACATAAACCGGTTATAGAACTAAATAGTTATAGATTTAGAGTTATGAATTTACAAAATTTCGGTTAGATTATTTATCTAGTAATGATAAAGTTCGTTCATATAGTGTCTTTGTAAAAATTAACAAATTATAAATATTTTTCGTGCAATAGTTAAGAAAGTATGTTAATCTGATGAAGCATCATTACATATTTAAACGGATCTGATTATTCTTGAAAAACTTCGTGTCAGTAATGAAGCGGAAACAG
>NC_068982.1:117570429-117574762 GCF_001194135.2 Octopus bimaculoides
ATATATATATATATATATATATACATATAGATATAGATACATATCGTTATATAATTATAGATATGTACATACATATATACGCACACAGAGGAACATACACACACATGCACATAAGCATACACACTCGCACACATATGTTACTAGATAAGTATAGATATATGCCTAGATGAATTTATGTAGTTGATAATTGAGACTAAGAAAAAGATGTTAGTATTGGCTTACATTTCATCGAGGATTAATAAAATTTATACATCACATATATTTCACAATTAACATATTGCACATTTTCTGATCATTAGGACCTGTACACCATCCGATATACATCAGGGGTAAATTATTGATTATGTAGTACATCTTTAAATGGGTACATAGTATGTTTCATCTTGAATCATTCAGTGATAATCACTCAATGTCTTAGTAAGTTCCAATTAAATCAGGTAACATTATCATCAATTATATTCATTTAAAGCTGTCTGAAATCCGTACACCATCTTAATTGAAATAGAGCTTCTTATTCTGAATATACTATGTTATACATGCACCAACGTAAACTATTCTAGAGTTTATACTATACTAGTAACGCTATATAAAATATAGATAATATTTCTTAAGACATATAATAAATAGGTTTTACAATATATTATCAAAAATAAAAGCGTATATTATTCCGTAAATACTATTTTCGCAATTTTTATGTAAGTAATTTGAACATAACTTATTTAAGCCAACACCTTATACCAAATACTTTCCATATTAAGAACGGCTTGATACAAGGATCGAAGTGATATCTACATTTACTTTAGTTATAGAACAAACTTCACATTTACTCAGTGTTGGACAAAAGCAAGCTGTTGCCTTTTTCAACGTTTCTGTATGTATCAAACGACTCAGCATTTGTGCACTATTCTTATCTGCGGGAAATAGCAAATAGGTCTCATTTAAATCTTACGCGACTTAGAAAGCGAAAGGGAACGTGTGAAACGTTTATGGTTAAAGCATTGTTAATGCATATATCTGGTTAATTGACCGAAACTGGGATATAATTAACAAATTCATACTAGACAATTTCAGTGATTTGTTTGAAACTTTGATGATTTACTAAAAGCGTAACACGTCCAAGTCTCAAGACTCAATATAAATTTATAAGCAGAAGATGGCTGACTAGAATGTTTTAACCATTTTAGCATTGAAATTTATATAGGTGGATTTCTGAGCGGACAATTGTAAGAGTCAGCCAAATACAAGGGCAATATCGGTTCATCTGTCATGTGTGGCATCTTCACAGGCATTATATCGTGAATGTTACAGTATTACTCGCAGCATCTTAATTACCTCCGCCTTAGCGAAGGCGGTATTACTGTTTTCCGTTGTGTTTGTGTTTTTCTTTGTCTGTGGACAAGATATCGCAAGAAACGCTGGATGGATTCGGATGTTTGGCCTCATGACTGGTACAAACTGATTAGATTTATGCATTATTGTTTCTGTGTTTTTACTTAATTTTTGAGACCGGACGGGTTCATTTTTAGTATTCTCGTTTATGACAGCAGACGAATTTATTTCAGATATTCTCATTTTAGGAATCATCTATGGCTAATCGTTGAGAGGACGTTGGTGTTGCCTTGGTGGATGTTTGCGCTCTGCGAGTGCTCTAGTTCTTGTTGTATTCTAGTACTCTAGTTCTTATTGTATTAAAAAGAAAGAACATTGAACAAGAGACAACACTGCGATACACTGACGTTTGAATAGCTGAGTCAAATGTCGCATTTTTTACTATTTAAAATGTATTATTTGTTTATAGTGTGGGTAATTTCATTGAAAAAAATTAGATGAGAATATCAAACTTACCACTTTCATTGATATGAACATTTTCATTTGGTATCAGTAGATTTGATACACTAATAGGAATTTGGTGGATTTGAAACCACAGTAAACTTCATTCACAGAATACACCACGTAGTAATATAGAACCTGATAATCTATGTGCACACGGCAGTAATACACTCAGTTAACATGATTCTGTTCATTCGAACTCTCAAGTTACATGGTCTTGGATGGAGGCAATAAAGTCAATAATATCCCATACGTTACACACTTCTCCGGGAGTGAAAAGCGAATATATTGATTTTTAAAACAAAAGCAGTAACCAAATCTACACAAATTACAACAAAAAGGCATCTGTTAAAGCAGGAATAATTCAATCCGTACGTACTTATACTACTGCAGCTTTCTGTTTTTAGTCCCAGAAAGTTAAGCGATAAAACCAGGAATGATTTACTTAAAGTTAAACTACGTAAATTTTATTGGTTTTAAATTCTTAACTACTGTAAATTACTGTAAAAATGGTGTAAGCTTATCTACAGGAACAATTAAATACAAAAGAAAATGTATTTATCTGTCTGTATTGATATTCAAGTAGGTTACTCTTTGACATTAATAAGGTGTGAAATCCTTCAGTTTTGATTATCCTCATTTAAATACGATTTGAAAAGCCGTGTACATGTCATCAGCAATCAGTATGAAGTCACGCTTAACAAGAATTCTCGTTTTATACTTACATGTAGTAAACATAGATTTCGAAAATAAAAAGAAATACAATAAAAGACAAGGATCGAAAACTTTCATGAAGCCAAACCCTATCAACGATAAACCAGAATACGACCAACAGTAAAGGTGGTATTTGGGGGGAGCGGGAGGAATATATATGGAGTTATATGACCCAGAGAGACAATACTGAAATAAGTGATACAATACAGAAAAAAATGAGCAGAGAAAGTTTTTCACATAAAGATACACATATGCATAGACTCATATATATAAAGTCTTTTATTCTCTTATTTGTTTCAGTCATTTGACTGGGGTCATACTGACGGATTTTCGTCGGACAAATCGACACCCAGGACTTATTTTTACGCATAGTACTTTCTCAATCAGTTTTTTGCCGAACCGACAGGTTACAAGGGGGTAACCAATAATGGAAAGACAATCATACGCACACACACATGTATACATAAATCGGGCTTCTTTCAGTTTCCCCCTAACAAATCCACTCGCAATGCATTGGTCGACCTGAGGCTACAGTATAAGACACTTGTTCAAGGTGCAACGCAGTCAGACTGAAGCCGAAACCATGTGGTTGGGAAGCAAGGTTCCTACCACAGAAACACGCCTACACCTACATATGTGTATGTTATTTTTTTACTACCCGCAAGGGAATACACACAGAGGGGACAAACAAGGACAGACAAACGGATTAAGTCGATTACATCGACCCCAGTGCGTAACTGGTACTTATTTAATCGACCCCGAAAGGATGAAAGGCAAAGTCGACCTCGGCGGAATTTGAACTCAGAACGTAGCGGCAGACGAAATACCTCTAAGCATTTCGCCCGGCGTGCTGACGTTTCAGCCAGCTCGCCGCCTTATATATGTGTGTGTGTGTGTACGTGCATATATATATATGTGTGTGTGTGCGAGAGAGATAGTGTATACATGCATGCGCACATACATATATACATATATTCTTTTATTGTTTTATTTGTTTCAATCATTTGACTGCTGCCATGCTGGAGCACCGCTTCACAAGGTTTCAATCAAAGAAATCCACGCCAGGACTTGTTATTTAGAAGCCAAATATTTATTCTATCGGTTACTTTTGCCGAACCGGAATTTGCTAAGGTATTATTATTATTATTATTATTATTATTATTATTATTATTCAGGTTACTGCCTGGAATTGAACTCGGAATCTTGGGGTTAGTAGGCCGCACTCTTAACCACTACGCCATATGCCCGTGGGACAAATGTCCTTATTGAAATAGATAGATGCACATATATACATATACATACATATTATAAATTGGTGCAATGCAAATGCTCGTGGTAAAAATGTTCAATAGGCCTGTAGCATAGACACGGCTTGTATGCAAAATACAGGTGTCGGCGATAATCAATCAACGAAGTTTATTATTCGATGTATCCAATATAATTGTTCCCATGTCAAAATCAGGTGGACTTCCTCTACACTACTCCAGCATATAGTAACAAATGTTGCTTATCGATTGAAATTGAGTAATAAGTAGCTATACATGTAATACCTAATTACATGTTCTATGCTTTTCATTGACAAAATTTGCATGCATGTATGTCATTACATATATGAATATGAATGAAGGAATCTGTGTATATGTACGCGTATATGTGTATATACGTTTATTTGTATATATGTATGTATATATATATGTATATGTATGAATATGTGAATATATGCATATCTATCTATCTATCTATCTATCTATCTATCTATCTATCTATCTATCTATCTATCTATCTATCT
>NC_068982.1:117576685-117581060 GCF_001194135.2 Octopus bimaculoides
AATAATAATAATAATAATAATAATAATAATAATAATAATAATAATAATAATAATAATAATAATAATAAAGGTTTAGAGTGACATCTTGAGCAAAGATTTGAGAGTGACATCTTGAGCAAAGATTTGAGAGTGACATCTTGAGCAAAGATTTGAGAGTGACATCTGGTGCAAAGACAAGGAGCATAAGAAGGATGCTGCATGGTTGCAAGAACTAAAACAAACAGTAGACTGTTCAAAACAGGCAGAACTAGTCATTTCACTTAGGGAAGTGAAGAAAATCAGCGAAAAAAAAAAAAGAAAAATTGGCGACTGGAAAGAAGGCCTCGGGACCAGATGATGTTTAAGGCTATTGTACCAAAAGATTTCGTGAACGTCATGCACGAATAGCTGCACCACTCAACACATTGTTAAATGCTGATCAAGTAACACCGGAATGATTGATAATGGGTAGGACAATGCTTTACTTGAAAAAAATATCGAAAAAGGCAATACGGTAGACAAATAGAGGCCGATATATTGCTTGCCAGTTATGTGGAAATTATTGGCTGGAATAGTCATAGAGTCAATGTGCGGACATGTGGAAATGATGAGTCCTGCCTCATAAGCAGAAGGGTTGCAAGCCTTAGTGCTGGGTTACCAATTTATGAACTCTTGGTAGACGAAACTGTACTTAGAGACTGAAAGGAAGAAAACTAACTTAGGCATGTCATGATTCGTTTATCGTTAGGCGTACGATATTATGGAATGTATTGCGGTGAATGTTGAGCAATTGATTGGAAAGAGTATGGCAAATTGGAGGACAGAAATGACAGCGTATGGAAAGGTTTAGAGACAATAGAAGTCGGGATAGGTATCTTCCAAGGAGGCTTCCTGTCCCCACTCCTCTTTGTACTGTGCATCATACCACTAACACGGACTCTGAGGAAAGCAATGGATGGGTATGTATTCAAAAGACGTCGACATATGTCAAACACTTCTTATTCATTGATGTCTTCAAATTTTATGATAAAGATGAAGCCCAAGTTAGTTCCCTCGTTGATTCGATGTATACTTTCAGTGCTGATATCAGAATGGAGTTCGGACTGAAAAATTTGGTGTGTTAGTCTTGAAGAGAGACACAATCAAATGCATGGACGGGCTAGAGATAAGGTCGGGGGAAGTTGTCAAGCAGATAGATGAGACGAGCTATAAGTACTTTGGGATATTGGAAGTGGATAAATTCATGGAGAAAGAAATGACAGAAAACTTTAAGGTACAGTACTTGCACAGACTGTGACTCATTCTTAAATCGAAATTAAACGGACGGAATAAGATTGAAGCTATCAACACCTGGGTGGCTTCACTCCTTAGATATGGAGCAGGCGTAATAGCAGGGACAGCAGATGAATTAAACAGCTTAGCCAGAAGGAAGAGGAAGTTACTGACTATATATGAGATGGTCCACCCCAAAATTACAGAGACAGACTATATGTACCAAGAAAAAGAAGGGGAAGAGGACTGATTGGATGCGAATACAGCATTAGAGCAGAAGAAAACAACACAGCATGGCATGTAAAACAGGCCACAGAACCACTATTATTGGAAGTAATGGAAAATTTCAAAGATAAAGCACTGTACAAGCATTTGAGAAAAATAATGAAGCTTAAAATAGGTGAATAAAGAAAAGAATGCAAGGACAATTTCATAGGGATGTTGAAGATAAGATAGACAGATGAAAAAGATGACTATGGGTAACTAAAAGTGATTTAAAACCGGAAACGGAGGCTCTAATCTGAGCTGAAATCACTAAGAACGAATTACATCAAATACAGAATAGACAACGCACCAGAAAGTGATAAGTGCAGAATTTGTGAACAAAATGGTGAAATCGTAAGGCGTATTACCAGTCAATGTATATAATTAGCCCAGAAAGAATATAAGCGACGTCATGACAATATAGCAAGGATTGTCCATTGGACACATTGCAACAACTATGAATTGACAGAGAAGAAATGTTTTATGAACATAACCCCGAAGTTATCATCAAAAATAATAATGCAAATGTCCTATGGGATTTTATGATTCAGTGAATAGGAAGCCAGACATCGTGTTAATTGAGAAAGAAAGCAAACGACGCTGGATCATAGATGTAGAATGCCCAGCTAACAACAAATTATGCGTTAAGGAAGAAAGAAAAGTCGATAGATATGACTAGTTAGCTAAGGAGGTTAAGCGATTGTGGTCGATGAAAAAAGTGGCAGTAGTACTACCAATAAGTGTTGGAGCCCTGAGAAGAGTGAGTACAATTCTTGGAGAAGTACATGGAACGAATAGGGAATGCAATAAAGATAGATGACTTACAGAAAACAGCACTGTTTGAAACCGCTCGAATACTTCGGATGGTTCTAGAAAAATAAGGGGTGTTACGTCAGTTCACTGGTAGTGAATAGTTGGTATGTAGTTCATCTCCAGCGTTAGAAGCTGTGCAAAGACAATAATAATAAATGAATAGTTTTATTTGACTTGCTAAGTAAATTTTATTAACACAATAATAATCATTGTAGTATTGCATCGTTTATAACTTATTATAACAATGTTATTTTGTTACTTCTGAAAGAATTAATTGAATTTGGATATATACTATTTATAGTCCTTTATATCACAAAATAATATCAACTGGTAATATTATGCTAACCGTTACCTGAAATATAAAAATGGCTTGGAACCTTACCTGGAAAATGCTTTGGAGATCACCAGCGTAAACTTTGTTGTAAAGCTGGCCAAAAATTTGAAACTAAGAATTTACATTAAGCACCAAAATCTATTATCAAAGTAACTGTTACTGTTGCATGAGAATGCAGGTCCACTACAACCGCTAAACCATTGAAAGATTTGCAAAGTTTGGGTACCGAGGTGTCTGAACACACTGCATACAGTTCAGATTTTGCCCGTCCAACTATCACGTCTTTGAACAACTCAAACCTCCTTTATGTTGTCATTGATTTCCTACGGACCAAAGACTGCAGAAAGTGTTAAATAAA
Organism: Octopus bimaculoides; assembly: GCF_001194135.2. Classification (NCBI taxonomy): domain Eukaryota; kingdom Metazoa; phylum Mollusca; class Cephalopoda; order Octopoda; family Octopodidae; genus Octopus; species Octopus bimaculoides. The sequence continues at coordinate 117,579,706 of NC_068982.1, forward strand.
TGGCTGTGCAACTAAGCAAAAACCTTCATCTTCTATAGAATAATTAAGCTAGCTTGTTAACCACTAGAAGAAGTGCATGGACATGGCACAAATATATTAATAATAAAATGACAACAAAACAATGAGACCTTGATATTAGGTAAATAGAGGAATTTATATGTGTATAGTATAGGACAATCAGTAAGTTGTCATAATGCCGGAGCTATGAGATACGATGCATTTTCGTTGGCTATTTTTACAATATGTAGAGATGTGTATATGAGCACGTAAATGCACGTATATGTTTTGTGGGCATATGAGCATATATATATGTTTATACATACATGTTTCCGAGGGTGTGTACGTATGTAGACTTTACGAACGAAGAAGGTTTTATATCTATTGTGAGAATATGGTTGCATCTATTTTTTGTAATGTTAATTTTTTAAATTTTCATCTTTTAGAATTTTTCCTGTCTATTAGAGTAACTTCCCTTTAATTCAACGTTTTTTTTTTCATAGCGTCTATTCTCAAAATACCCGATTAAAATGCATCATAGCTCTTAACACCGGCATTTGAAACTCTGAGTCCAATTATGAAAACTTATTGATTGTCCTATACTATACACACACACATATATACACAACCACACACACACACAAACATACTCACACACATAAATATATATATATACTCACACACATAAATATATATATATACAATAGGTATATAATTAGGTATCATAATAATGATACATATATTCCGATTGCCAGAATCGAACCCACAAATCAAGGCTAACACGGCTCCTTGCGTATCCGATTCGGTCAAAGTCACACCTATCAATTTCAGCCAGATTTTATGAATATATACTTCAACTGTCCAATACTACATATAATATTTGTAAACAAACAAGAAGGATTTGTAAGTTACTATCATAGAGCAACAATGGAAGTCTATTTGTACAATAATAATTATAAAATAATATATCATAATCTCAGATATAAATGGCAATTTCGGTCCGTGCTGCCCAAAGCAGGGAACGAATATTCACCAAACTTTGTGTACATGTTGAACTAACATCCAGTTCAATTAAAGATAATTGGATATCAATAAAACTTGATAATATACATACTACGGGGGTCGGGCTAGTACATGATAAAATGAGAGGTGTGTAAAAGTATAGGGTTCAGGAAAATGTGGCACAATGAGAGTCGCTGATATGAGGGAAGGGTGGAAACGGGAAGAAATAGACACAAAGGAAATGTGAGTAACAGAGAATAAGAGACAAATATACATCTATCGATCTATCTATCTATCTATCTATCTATCTATCTATCTATCTATCTATATATATATATATATATATATATATATAT
>NC_068982.1:117581246-117583680 GCF_001194135.2 Octopus bimaculoides
TATATATATATATATATATAACAGAGTTCGTGTGTGTGTGTGCGTATCTCCCTTATGCATTCGAAAACTATGGTGCCGATTATGATATGTGGCATATAAAAATATTCAGGAATCTTACGTCTACCAAATAAATTTTATTTTCACTTATATTTTTGTATCAACAAAATTTAACATAATCTTTTCTATAAGTCAGCTATCGGCTATCGTAAATATTTTATACCACAACGTTAACGACGACATCACATTAACTATATGAGTTTCTACCTTAAGACAGCAATTTCTCCATTCTTATGAGGTCATTCATTCTCTCTCCCTCCCTCTCTCACATGTACACGCACACATATATGCAAAACGTTCTATGCGTAAGTATTTATGTATGTGTATAAGAAAGGTGATATATTATTATTGTGATATATTATTATATAGTTATTATTATACTAATAGTCTCCCATAGTCGCTCTATGTCCATAATTTACAAAGTCTTCTGGTTTGTTTATAAATATTATATGTAGTGTATATATATATATATTCAAAGAGTGTGAAAGAGTACACAAAAATATGCATTTCGAACTTTAAAAGGAATAAATGTGTTGACTAACATCAAATGTAGAAGAAGTATAGCGGAATATATGAATTCTATATCTATCTTACAAATAAGTAATGCATATATATTTACATCATTGGAAGCGTTTCGTGAAAACGATGTTTTTCTTTTTCTAGATCAAATGGTGGTGACTCATGAAATCCAGATAAACGTCCCAAACAATGACATGGCGTTGCTTATAAGATCTACCGGAAATTTATATGTTGAAAGGAACGGAATATACCTCGCAAGAATAATTCAATCTAATGGGAAATTTCAAGTGGTGCAGTCCGAATTAAATACAGAAGGAACATATACACACATATTAAAATACGTATGAACTTCATCCTCTTTCAACCATGAGATTTTCTGCAACTTTCTACTGACCCAGACATAAAGAGGACGCGTATGTTTTCATTTACGCAAGAAGCACGCGTGCGGGCACATGCACAAAGAAACGCACACACACACACACACACACACACACACACACACACACACACACACACAGAGACGCACACACACACAATTTGTAGTATGATTTCTACTTTCCTCGTTTCCTTCTTCGCGTTCCTCTAGTGTGCAGATTTCTGATTAACTGAAGATTGCATAATCCACCTATAATTTAGACTGCCCTGAAAGACTTGCATGATGACATAATTTTATAACTTTTGAACTATCTCTCCAGCCATGCTATATATACAGACACACACGTATATGTGTTTATGTCTGCCGGTCTGTCTATTGACCTGTATATATATATATGTGTGTGTGTGTGTGTGTGTGTGTGTATATGCATATAATCAAGCCAAGGACCTATAATCCTCTCAGGGATGTTTGCATCCTACTTCTCCGGTTTCGGTATCTAAACTGTTTATGTGTGAGAAAAAGAAAATGGAGAGATTGATATATGGACATAAGTTTAGTCAAAGATATTGAAGTCAATATAATATGAAATACTTTTTCTTACAGTCGTTTCTAGATCTTCATGAATATATCGTTGGTATTTTATAATAAAATTATTTACATTAAATCAAAGTTGAAACGCATTGATTTTATAGTAGTTATGGCATTAGTAATTTTAGTTTTTTATATACAATTTTTATCAATTGTATTTCGTAACGTTAAACTTTTCGTTTGTTTACATAGTTCTATTGACCATAACTATTGCGCATAAATATGGATGACGCGATATTTTAATATGATTAATTAGAAGATTTTCAAATGTTATATTCTTTTTTTGGCTTCCAATATTGTAATAAATGCATGCAAAACTACATGGTGAATATTACCACTCACTCTCCATCACACTCTCTCTACCTATCTGTCTCTGTCACACTTTCAATCTTTCTCTCTCTCTCTCTCTCTCTCTCTCTGTCTCTCTCTCGATATAACACATAGTTGACCCTAAATGCAACACCACCGCCATTAATAACTATTATGTATTACAAACACATGCGGACAACTATGTCATACATATTTGTTTATATGTATATATATACTCATAACGTTTCTTTTAAAATACATGCGTTAACAAAACGCGCACACATGAGTCTGTAAAACGCTCGACCAACACATTGGAATGTAACTTCTTTCTGGGAATTCTCCCCTGATGAAATAACCAATTAACCAGTTTCAATATAAAAAAATTAATTTAAGTTAATTTAATTCTTCTAATGGAAATAATTGAATATGGAAACGGCTGTAGGGATAAGAATTTCATATTATATTGATTTGAATATCTTTGAATAAACTGATGTCTATATATCAATTTCTTCATCTTCTTCTTTTTCTTATATATATATATATATATATATATATATATATGTGTGTGTGTGTGTGTGTGTGTGT
>NC_068982.1:117583694-117596182 GCF_001194135.2 Octopus bimaculoides
TGTGTGTATGTGTGTGTGTGTGTGTGCGTGCGTGTGTGTGTGTGTGTGTGTGTGTGTATATATATATACATATATATAAATTTGTCATTGTATGTATGAACATATGCTAGTTGTCTTGGTAGTCTCCACTATGGAGGTTTACTGATGCTAGTAGTGACGAACGTATTTGTAAGCTAGAAGCCAATATCATGTTTCAAGGCAGTTCTATTTGTACATAACTTTTCTCGACATCGTTCATGCATCAGGAAGACATATCTGAAATTCTAGAGGATACACAAAATCGGAAATTCTACATTGAAGGCATGTTTAAATTGTACCTTTTGAATATCAAAGATTTCTCTTCCAATATGTTGGATCATAAAAGCAATGTCTTGAATCCTTTCCTAGTTCAGCTTACTGATATTGATAAACCGAATGAAACCGCAATTTGGTATATGTAGGGGCTATATATCTAAAAAAATTTTCTTTTAAATATAGGCACAATAACATCAAATTTTATTAACTCATTCGCAGAACTTTATTTTTCCAAGGTTAGCAACATAAAAGGCATAGTTGACTTTCATGATATCGGAACAGAAGTAATTAGGGGTCTTCATGGACGGTCTTGGGATTCAATCAAATTACACTTAGGCTTCAAGGAAATTATCTTCTCTCATCTAGTATATACATATAAGGAACAAGTTTTGATTTGTAATAGGATAATATCAAATACATGCAAAATACGCACACACAAACACACATACACATAAGCAGGTGACCTTATTTGCACATACTCACGCGTGAATCATTACTATTTTTAAGTGAATTAAGACCATACAGAATTATCCATTCCCTAAGGGCATAAAATTGTGTCCAAGAATTAATGGATCTGGCTTCCCACATGGCTGGAATCATATTTGAACTGATGTATGCCATACTGTTGTTCCAACCCTACTGAGCTTGCTACTATTCTCGTAAAGGAATTTTGATCCCTATATAATTTCTATATTAGACTGTAATTCGTGATTTCGTCAGAGAAAGATATTGCATAGAGTAAAAAAACAACCGGATATAAAACAATATGGTAAACGTCATTATTACACAGATATATATACGTAAGTGCGTATATGTGTTTGTTAATTTCAATTCAGAAGTTTACCTTATTTTTTAAAAGTTTACTATCATTTACTATTAAAATTGAAATTTAAAAATATATTCCGTAGTTATTTCATAAATTGTAAATGAAAACATTAGATAAGCAAGTGTAAACGTTAATTTAACGATTGGACGAGTTCCATGAGTCATTTATTCAATTCTTTCATGGTAAGCTTGACTTGAGGAAATTGAAATTTTGATTGAAATGTTTCTATGATTAATAGCCGGCAAAGAATAATGTATTGTCAGAAATCATCATTTTACATTTATCGAATGCATTTTTGAGTGTATAACCTGTTGTCCGGCAAGCGTATAGACAATGCATATGCGTAACTAGGGTTTCATTTTGGCACTACATTGCTTTCATTTCGCTATGTCACCATTTCCAGGGAGAAGGAGCTCGGCATAGAAATGCAGCCAGAAAATACAATAATTTAATCGGTCATGTATTATAATTTTATGTATATCCCCAAATTACTGGATTAATAAATCAATACCGAAACTTCACTGGTATTTTCTTTTGCCATCGAAATTGCGATTGGAAAATTGGCCTGACGGTCTATTTGATTTCGAACGACTTTCCCTAAACTTTTTGTCTATAAAATCGTACCATTCGACCCCAAATGGTTGATGATAAAACAACTCTGTGAAATCAAGTTTCATTACCAATTACGAGGTGCATATCAGAAGTTGTGAGACTCTTTCAATGAAAATATTTATTAATTTCAAAGAAGTATTAATCTTCTTTCTCTTTCAAAGTAAGAGTCACTGACGTCAATGCACTTATAGCACTCCAGTTAGTATGAAGGCTCCATGCCAGTCCCACTAAGAAAAGGTGTACAGGACCTTTGTAACAGCTTCGTACATGTTTTCAATGTCCTCAAGGCGACTGCCTCTAATGTTGGACTTCAGCAGGGAGAACGACCGGAAATCACTGGGAGCAAGGTGTGGAGTGTACGGAAGCTGAGAGACAGTTTTAATTCCCATCTCTGTTAACTTGTCAGGGTAGAACTGTATACTGGTGCATTCTTCTAGCGTACGTGCTGCCGACTCCAGTGGAAGAAGGCCTCAGAATAACGATAAAATAAATAATAAAGGTGATGTATCAGGTCATCCCATAAGTTGTGTCCGATGTTACCTTTTTAGAAATTAAATGAAATCTAATAGTATTTCAGAATGTTTAATGGAATTTAAAATTATTTTTTATGCATTTGTGTACATTTAAACTAATTAAATATTATTTTACAGAATAATAGAATTAAGATTTCTTTGATTAAAACCCTTTCTGACATGGATGTATCCAAAATGCATTTGAGGTACATAATACTTTATGAGTACAAAAGAGGAAACTCTGCAGCTGAAGCGACTCGAAACATACACTTAGTTTATGGGAAAGAATGCTTGAATGAAAGAACTTGCAGAAGATGGTTTGCAAAATTCAGAAGTGGAGATTTCAGCCTTGAAGATGAAGATCGAATAGGACGTCCAGTTGAGTTTGATGATAAGCTCCTTGAGACATTACTTGAAGAAAGTCCTGCATTATCAATTGAAGAATTGACTATAAAGCTTAGTTCAAACCATAAAACTGTTCATCGTCATCTTCAACAACCTGAAAAGATTCCAAAACTTGGAATATGTGTGCCACATGAATTGTCCGAAAGCAACCGCAAATCCCGAGTCGACATCTGCTCTTCTCTCCATTCTCGCGAACTCATTTTACCCTTTTGGGATAGACTCGTGACTGGTGACGAAAAATGGATCCTCTATCGAAATGTTAAATGTCATAAACAGTGGCTTGGTAAAAGGGAGAAAGCTCAACCACGACCGAGAAGGGAACTTCATGGGAAAAAAGTTTCTTCTCTCTATCTGGTGGGATTGCAAAGGAGTTATTCATTTTGAATTGTTACCACCTAATGCAACAATCAATGCTCAAGTCTACTGTCAGCAATTAGAGCGTTTGAACCAAGATTTGAAGAAGAAAAAACCCGCTTTAGTGAATCGAAAATGGGTGATGTTTTCATCAGGACAAAGCCCAATCCCACACTGCAAAGATCACATCACAGACGATCGAAGAGCTTGGTTGGGAAAAAATTCCTCATACACCTTATTCTCTCAACCTTACTCATTCAGACTACCATTTGTTTCGTAGTTTACAGAATCATTTGGGGGACATAACCTTCGCAAGCCAGGAGGAGGTCGAAACTGATATTTCAGAGTACTTTGTTTTGAAATCAAAAGAGTTTTACATTGATGGAATTAAAAAGTTTGTAAATAAATGGAAGGAAGTCATAGATAATCAGGGAAAGTACATTGATGATTAAATTTCAATTAAATATAACATTTGATCACTTGTTTTCTTCAAAATTCGGACAGAACTTATGAGATGACTGATAACTGGACTAGTGACACTAAGTGATGCATAAGACTTGATCGATGAAGTGAAGCACGTCTAGAAATGTTGTGAAGCAAAATGTCTATTCTAAACACCAAAAGTGATATATATATATATATATATATATATATATATATATATATATATATATATATATAGACAGAGAGGAAACATAAGTACGAAGAGCCACACGCAATGTAAACGGCTTTTGGAGCCTGGTTCAAAAAGAGAACACCAGTAAAACTTTGCTGACATTAAGAGAGTACAAATGAAATTAGAAAAGCCATGGAAAGAACTGTGACAGTAAATAAGATGATGAGACGGGAACTCAAGAATGTGGCACTAAGCAAACGGTAGCATGAGCTGTACATGTTAGAAGAGAGGGGAACGTAAGGAGTTCATGAAAAAGTATCAAAAAGGGGGTGGGGTATAAGGCCAAATTGAAAATATATAATGCTAGAAGCAAAGGTTTTAAGAAAGAATAGATTGTTTCAATAAAATACAAAGTTTGTTTTTTAGAAAATAGAGGGGGATTAACAGCAGAAACTGATTCCAGATACGGAAGAAAATAGAGAGTTTAGGTAGAAATTTGAAATAGGTCAATGACACATTACGAAAGTTCAGAGTGGCTAACACAAGTAGAAAGACAAATTGCAACTGTGCCGGAAAGAAACAAAAACCATCAGAATTGATCTCTAGTCAGTGAGACTGATGTTAAATAAAGAAAGACATTTTGGAAATGATCAGACTCGGATGGAGTACTAGGTTATTGGCTGAAGAATTTTACACACCACACATCGATGAATGTCTGCAGCAGGGACATGTTCCTATCTGCATGAGAAATAGACGAAGTTATATATTCTATCTATAACCTCTTTATCATTTATATGGAAGCTTATGGCCAGTGTCTTGGCGGAAAATTTGTATTATTATCTGGAAAATAAAAAGTTACGTCCAGTGGAACAGATGGAGTACAAGACCAATTGTTAGTTGATAAAATGGCAATTAGAATTTGCCGACGCAGAATGGCGGGATTGAATGTAGTATGGTTGGATTATGAAAAAGCATAAGACATGAAACTGTGCTTATCCGAAGCTAAACAACGAACACCTTTGGAGTGGCAGAAAATATGGAGAAAATGGCCAATGAAAGTCTGAAAAAGTGAGTGGAGGAAAATAAAATGTTGGGAAAGGGAAAAAATGACGTAGCATAGTGCAAGTTTTTGATTATCTCCATTGCTATTTGTACTTGATATGATACTGCGCAGTTTGACATAACGGCAAGTCAAAATAGTTGCTAATTTGGTAAAATGGTGTGGTCTTATAAATTATTACTTCTTCATTGATGCTGTAAAGCTTTATTCGAAACGTTATGTGGAAATGGAATTCGGAATTGAAAATTGCACTATACAGTTAAGGAAACAGTGAAAGTGTAAAGGAACCCAGGGCGTTGAAATGTTAAATAAACAAACAATCAATCCCGTTGAGAAACCACAGTGTTCTAAGTATTTGGGGATGCTGGAGGCAGAAGAAATAAAACATGATGAGATGAAGCAAATTACAAGCAAGGAGTATGACATGAGAGAAAGAAAAATGTAAGAGTCAAAAATGTGAGATTGTATTCAAGAACGGCTACTGAAGCTATGAACTCAAGTGCAAGGCAGATTATCAGATATGGAGCTAGAATTATGTATTGAACCAAAGGCAAAATGCAAATATTTGATGCAAAAACTTGAAAGATGTTGACTGTGTACGAAGACCGCCATGCCGAAGATGATATTAATCTGATGTACATGAATAGATGCCAGAGTGAAAGAGGTTTTATTGGCGTGGAAGATCGTGTGAACGTGGGACGAAACAGCTTACAAGATTAGGTACAGAACAGCACATAAAAATTATTAAAGGCAAATAATAAGGAGCAGATGATCGAAACTGGAAACGGAGAAAAGATGTTCAAAACATTGATGCAAAATCTGCGTGATCAGCTTTGGAAAGCCACTGAAGATGTATGTAAAACGAAATCCTGGGCTTGGTTGCACAAAGAGCGATTGAAGAAAGAACTAGAGAGTCTTATTAAAGAAGCTAAAGATCAAGTACTCCACATGTACTTGAGAAAATATATGTATTGGGATTTGTCAACAAAATGTAGTTTATGTGGTAGATATGATGTGTACAATGATACATATAGCAGAATGCATTAGGTTGGCCCAAGGAGAATATAAGAAACTCAGGAATGATCAAGTTGTGAAAGTTATACTGTAGACGCTTTGTCAGAAATGGGTGTTTGAAGCAGGAAGTACATTGTACAATCATCAGGTTTAAATATACATTGAGTCGGAAACATACAAGTGTTTGTGGTATTTTATATTTCAAACGGATAAAACGATAAAGCAAGATATTTCAATAATAAAAAAAAGGAAAATCGAAATTGCTTACTGATTGATCCATCAGGCACATTTGTTTCCAGGACTGAGAAGAAAGCAGATGTAAGGTTATAAAAAAAGACAATCCCTTAAAATATGACAGCATGAGGATTGGGACACGTATTTTGTAAATGTGCTTATGACAATTGGTGATTTAGGGACTGTGAGCGATAATGGGGACAAATGAATAAAGGAGATTTAAATCGAATCTCCTTCGGAATTTCTACCAGACCTTTGCTCTTACGCGTAGGAATGATCATGAGAAGGATCTTGAACGCTTGATGGCTTATTGAAATCAAGTTGGTAGCTAATGCTCCATGTGGTAAGTGACCTTCATCATGATAGCTGAAATGGCAAATAACAATAGAAATGAGAATGGAGTGAATCAGGCTGGAACACCATGTGAAGGTCTCTCACCAGGCGAGTGCACCACGGGTGAGCAGTGTGAGCGCAGTCGTCATGAAGCAATTGTTAAAAGACGGTGGACGAAAGAAATGAATGTGGCTGTAATGGAGAGCAAATTTATAGGTAATCAGAGAAATGATAATGAAGTACCCGCTACGGGATATAGGAAAAGAATGCACTGGACATAGAGCGACAGAAGCCTGTTCGAATTAAGTGAATACAATCTGTGTGACCCAGCTAGAGCCATCAGAAGGAATGAATGTCTATCTCCAGTTCAAGAAGAAAGCATTAAGAGACAGGTGCTTAGGGATTGTGAAATCAGCGGTGAAAGGAAGGATGAGGAAGAAACTGTAAATTGTGAAAGTATGGCAGTGGAGTTAAAGAAAGAAAACGAGCAGAGTAACAAATATCCATTTTAAATGAAATCATTGATATTTGTACCTCTGGTGAACAGAGCTTTCATACGGGGTTTTAAAAAGTAGATAGAAAGAATCTCAATGAATGGATCAGGGAGATAAAGGATATCACTGGTGATATCATTTATATCAAAACTCACAAAATCACAGACAATCTTATAAATGCAATTTCGATCTTTATAGCCCGGAAGTTAGGTTTAAAAGCTAAAGGTAAATGTCAACATAACCTGAAGGAACCATAGTGGAATAGGAAAATAACGCAATCTATCAATAAGACCAGAAAACATATTGGTATTCTGGAACGGAAACAGAGAAATGAAGTTCAGGGAGAGAATATGTTGAGCTAGAGAGGAAGTATAGAGTGAAGAGTAAGGGAATCAATATTGTGATTGAGGAATTAAAACAGAGGTTGAAAGCTAAAGCACATTAACTGAAATGATATGAACGGAGAATTGGATAGTTCAGATTAAATAGACTTTTGGAACAAAATCAGAAACGAGTCAATCAGGAACTGGATAGGAAAGGAAAAGAGGTGCAAAAGCCGTGCCGGATGCTGAAGAAGGCTAAACATATAGTCTCAGGAAAAACAACACGAAATTGAAGCAAAGTGGTTAAAGACACTCAAAGAGGGGAATGGAGAGTATCAGCAAGAGAATTGGAGAATAACCCAGGAGGTGATTAGAGATCAGTGCAGGAAAATATCTAACTGTGAAGCGTCTGGTCCAGATGGGGTTCAGAGCATTTGAATTAAAAACCTGACAGCTCTGCACAGGAGAACAGCGAGACAGGTGAATGAAATACTGAGTAGTGACATCTAACTACCTGCCTGGATGACAAAAGGAAGAACGGTACTATGCCAGAAGGACCCAAATAAAGGGATTGCGGTTCGAAATTTCCGACCAGTATCTTGTTTGCTACTGATGTGGAAACTGATGATGGGCATCATATCAAACAACATCTATAAGTACCTAGATAAGAATGACGTATTACCAGTGGAAAAAAAGGAAGTAGACGTAAGAGCAGAGGAATGAAGATAGATAAGACCATACTGGTTGACTGCAAGAAGGTACAAATTTGGCGATAGTATGGATGAACTTCAGGAAAGCATATGACATGGTCTTACACTCGAGGATTTTTGAATGTCTTAAACTGCATAAGGTATGACCCAATATCCTGAAGTTCATACAAAACTAAATGACAACGTGGCTAACTAAACTCACAGCATAGGGGGATAAGCTGGGAGAGATAAATATCAAAAGAGGAATCTTTCAAGGGCACAGTCTGTCGCCTCTCCTATTTGTTATGTGCATACTGAGCCTAATGAGCACTTTAAGAAAGATAAGTTTGGGGTACATGCTAGGTAGAATGAAAGGAAACAACCTTTGGTTTATGGATGACCTAAAACTATTTGCTAAGACTGAGAAGGAAATTGAGAGTTTGACAGCAACTGTGCAGATGATTACCAAAGATATTGGCATGGAATTTGAGAACGAGAAACGTGGTGTAATGATTCTCAAAAGGGGAAAAATCAGTAGAAGTCATGGATTTAAGCTAGAAAGTGGTGAAACTATAGAGGAAGTCGGTATCATTGAAAGAGATAAGATAAATGAACACAAGATGAAATAAATGTGCAGGAATGAGTATTTAAGGCTTGTGCTGCAATCGTAGCTAAATGGCCGCTATACGATTAGAGCAGTTAACACGTGGGCGGTTGCTTTGATGATATATAGCAGGAATAGTATCTCGGAAGAATTATGAATTACAAGAGACAGACCGTAGAACAAGTAGATTAATGGCAATGAACAAGGAAATATAACCCAAGAGTGATGAGTCAAGTTTATATGTAAAGTAGAAAGGAGGACAGGGATTAGTGTTTTGTGAAGGTTGTGTATGGGAAGAGCAGAATAGCCTGACTTAGTATGTCAACTGGAGTAAAGAAGAAATAATTAATCACTGGAAATGCAGGGAACCTTAAAATTGAACGAAGTTGTAGATCCAACACACTGGAAAGATTTTGTTATTGCCTGCTTTCCAGTAAAGAATAAGCGATAATTAAGAACTATCCGAGAGTCTTTCAGAGGAGTACTTGCACAGGCTGAGACTGATACTTAAGCCGAAATGAAACGGACAAAATAAGATCGAAGCTATCAACACCTGGGCACTTTCACTCCTCAGATAAGGAGCAGGGATAATCGCATGGACAGTAGACGAAATAAACAGCTTAGACAGAAAGACAAAGACGTTACTAACTAGATATGGGTCGCTCTACCCAAAAAGTGACACAGACAGACAGAATATAAAGGAAATTGGAACAGAGTGCCCAGTAGAACTGTTACAAAAGGTTTACTCCTTGGCACAGCCAGAATAATCAGGCAAGTATTAGATAGCTGAAAAGAACGGATATCAATGTACCGTAGGCTACGCCGGTAAGACTCCAGGAGCATCAGCAAAACATGATAGAGAGAAATAATAATAATAGTGATAGCAATGGTTAATATGATGATGATGATGATGATGATGATGATGATGATGATGATGATGATGATGATGATGATGATGATGATGATGATGATGATGAGGAGGAGGAGGAGGAGGAGGAGGAGGATGACGACGACGACGACCTTGAGGGTGATGTTGTTATACGATCATCAACTTGCATGAATGATCTAATGCTTTTCACAAAGGTAATCAATAACTGGAATGACTTTTTAGTATAGGAAAACAATTTATTGACGATATTGAAATGGAGTTTGGAATTCATAGATGTAATAGAACCAGTTGTGTTTTACAGCTTTAACATCAACCAGATGGTAAAACGTATACAAAAATACACGTGTTCCTCACAATGCACCATATAATTCACCTTGTACGTGCAGATAGATTTTAGATCTTGTGAAATGACGGGAGAACCTGGACAGCTGCAGCTGCAACTGTCTGAAAGAAACAAACAGTAACAGTAGAGGCCTGTCTAAAAGAGGTTTATGAATGGAAGCTTAGACTTTTCAGTAAGCATAAACGTACCAAAAGACTACACTCAATCTCAAAAGAGACAAAGGAATACGTAAAGAAATTAAAGATCACCGCGACTGAAGAGCAAATATAGGAAATAGAAGAGACCATCCTGAACGCAAATCACAAATATATAAATATATAAATGAATTATAATATTGAGACGAGTCTAAATTAAATGGCATCTAAGGGGTGAGTGAGTAATATAGGAAAACAAGGCACTAACAATATAGTAAATATCCTGTAAAGACCGGTTATTCTGATGTTCATAGATAGATGAAACCACAAGTAACAGTCCGCATCTGGATTTAATTCAGAATCAGGCTTTCATTATAGCAGCTTAAGATCTGTTTCGGCTTTTGAGGAAGTACCAATTCAACATTCTTAGAAATGGTGATGACCCTTCCACCTGCTTTTTAATCACAAAAGAGAAGTTGCTTTACATTACCTCGAATGTGTATACTATACCCAATGATAGGCTAGGTAAATATTTGCACTGGATATGCCGTCAATTTGGCTACCATGCGAAATATGAGGTGGATATTTGTGACGTGTGTGTGTGTGTGTGTGTGCGTATGTGTGTACACATATAGATATACAAAATAGATAATGTTTAATTAAGGAGTATGAAATAGACAAAAATCCAACGATAGGGTAACCTTTTTAGAAACTAAGAAAAGCGCTTCACACTGGCGTCGCTTGCATTTTGATTGTAGAAAATTGCCTCAAGCGCTATTTTTCAACGACAAGGGACGTTTGCTACGCGAATGCCATCAGATGCAATTACACGTGTGCAAGAGATATTTCATGGTGGGGAGGCGTGTGCTACGGGAATGCAACCAGTTGTGTACAACTATTTAGCTGTAGCTTGCTCCAATGATCCACGTGTTTGGGGACAATATAGTTCAATGGACTTCAATACCTACATCGCCATCCTGCGAATTCCCTCGTGAACGAAGAAATAGTTTCTCGAAATGCTTCTAACAGCCACTGAAATACAAAAACGCTTGCATTGCGGTCTGCAAATCATCTAGTTTGAATGACCTGCACTATAAAGAATTTCAGTGTGTATATTGGTAGGTCATTAAAATAATCACATAAGATTATTCATTTACAAAGCGAAGATAGGATAGAAAAAAAGCGGAAAAAGAGAGAAAATAGTGAAAAAAGGAATAGATAAAAAAGAAAAACTAGAAAAAATTGAAAAACAAAAACAAAGAAAATGGGAAAAGGAAAGACAATTCATAGCGACAATGCGTGTGACGTACCAGTTAATCAGTATTATTATCATGCCAGATTTGTTTGGTGACCTATTGACAGACATCTATCGCAACTGGAAACAGAGCGGCAGAATTCCTAGTGCCGTTAGCAGAGGTGTAGTGACACTGCTGAGGAAGAACGCGACAATGGGAACGAATTTTCGGTCCATAACTCTTCTGAACACAGAGTTCAAGATTTTGGCCAAGGTGTTAACGAAATGGCTGGTACTTGTCGTCGGTAGCCTGTTCGGAAAATCGCCAACGTGCACAATCCTGGGCAGGTTTATCCATGACAACCTCCACTGTATGCGATACATCATAGAGAGGGCTGAGATAAAAGGTGGCTTAGGGTGTGCCCTGATAAATTTGGATCAATCAAAAGCATTCAATAGGGTTGACCATCACTACTTGGAAGCCATCCTGAAAGCAGGCGGGTTCGAACACGTTTTCAAAGGTAGGATTTCTGCAATGCACAGTGGCACCTCTTCAATGGTCAAAGTAAACAGCCACCTATCGGAGCCGTTTGGCATCGCGCACACAGTCTGTTAGGGCTTCCCACTGTCGTCACTTTTGTACGTATTGGCATTCGTACCACTGCAGAAAACCCATCATGAGTACTCGTCCGATAAAGTTACACCAGGTATACACACCACAAACACATGTACGTGACATAGTGATCTTATATCAAGATAAACAACGTATCACGTTGTGGGTGGAGCCCAGATTTTTTCTGGTCGAGTATCCCGTCCCGCTCAAAAAGTCTCTGTATAAAGGCTGTTTAAGGATGTTGAGAGAAACACTCCTGTTTCCAGATTAACCAAACCTGAAAGAATTCCTCTCAACACATGGCTACGATGCTCTCACACTACTACTGCTCTTGACGAGAGATGAATATATCGTCAGCTACAAAGGGACATGATTAAGGTCAAACTGGTTAAGGTCAAACAACTGACAAGCAAATTTATGGTATTGAGCAGAATATTTGCTGTAGCCCATCTTTTATACAAAGGCAAAACAACGTACATGATAACACTTTCAGTCACTTAAGATGAGAAGCCATGAGAGCCACTGTCTGGTACTACAGTAGGGCATGATGGCCACACTCTGCTATTGCATCAGTGTACTGACAAGGAAATATGTGGTGTTAAGAAGAATACTTGTGTAGCCCATCTGTTATACCAAGACAAAACATATATGATAACACTTCCAATCAGTTAAGATGACAAGCCATGTGAGCCAGTACCTGGTACTACGTCAATACATTTATTATTATTATTATTATTATTATTATTATTCAGTAGTTTTATTTTTTATAACGTGCTTTCACTTCACTACCGAGCGCAGCTCTGTGCGCCTTGGATATGTGCTGTGGTTTGCTGTAGTGTTATTATGGTTACTGTATTGAAAGTGTTTTGCGTAGGATGTTTATTATTATTATTATTATTATTTTA
>NC_068982.1:117596192-117599692 GCF_001194135.2 Octopus bimaculoides
TATTATTATTATTATTATTATTATTATTATTATTATTATTATTATTATCACTTCCACTATTGACGATATAGTTTTCTGAATTATTTTGATGAGTTTATTATTAAAATATCTTAATATGTACCTTCAGTGTAGGGCTGGGAGAAAGGGTGCATGCTAATAATAGTTAAAAATATATCAGGATGCACATTGGACAGTAATTGACATAATTTATTTGTTCCTATATTGGGACGTTTCTATTGATTTCAGTTTTTTATAGTCCATTTTCGTGTAACAATTCACCATCTTTGTAACTGTCCTTATAATTTTCTCTCATATATCAACCTTGCGGCAAATAAGCGAAAAATACTACTACTGCTAATAGTAACAGTAGTAGTAGTGGTGGTGGTGGTGATACTAGTAGTGGCAGCAGCAGTAGTAGTAGTGCTGTTGTTTTATTTATCCTTTCTGAGATAATTTAAAGGAACTTTACTTCTGGCTCCCAACCAAGTGGCATGTCCTGGCAATAGATGAATGAAGATACTTTCTATTTAACATTGTAGCTTCTAACAAGTAACCTCAGAATTTCTTTGATCAAATACTTTTTACCCTTTGTTAACAACACAAACGTTTCCAATTAAAGTTTCAACGCCGAAACAGGCGTTAACTAAACCTAACTTGTTATTTGAAAATGTAGCTGCCGAAACTATCGCTCTTTTCATTCATTTTTTTTCTTCTTTCTATAGAAAATAACTTGTCTGACTTTGGTGTTTTAATAAAGAATGAAAATAGCCGACTAAACATCTGAAATTAGATTCATATCATGATTTGATGTTCCAAGCGAATAAATAAACTTAGAAGCAATAGGATATACAAATAGTTTTGTTAGCAAAAGAAAAGGTATTTACATGAATACAAATCTAAATTAAGTTAGTCTGCATTGTATAAAATATGTTATGTATCAAACAAGATACTAAAGTGTTATTCAATAAATAGTCAACAACGCGGAACGAACATGTACTGATCGACAACTAGCTTTGATTCTGTTTTCTAATGACTAATATGTTTGCCAAAGCTACAACGGAAGGAATACTAATCACGTTTTGTATAAAATTTATGGACAGATTTACTATTGTCAAACGGACACGTCTGAACTACAGCAATATTCCTATTAATGAATAAAATAACTCATATAAATGTTATCGTGTCACTAGTAGTACACAGCTTCTATGACCTATACATACATACATACGTACACGCGCAAAGACACACTCTTTTACATAAATTCATGCATGTACACATACGTACACACACACGCACACACACACACATACACACACATATATATGTATATATATATATGTGTGTGTGTATGTGTGTGTGTGTGTCTTTCTCTTTCACTTTATACACACACACATCATACACACATCACACACACATGTTTATTTTTATGTACATATTCGTATATATGCTTATACATATAAATATATATGTACACCCACAAAAGTAGGGAACGTTTTTATTGCTTGTATTTGATCATCACAGACACTTTAGTCAGTACACACAGGCACGTGCGTGCGCACACACACCACACACCCTCACACACAGACACACACACATGGTAACCAACTGGTAAGCGAGTATGACTGTCGCAGTCTTTGGAAATTGGAGGTGCCATGATATCAATCGCAAACAAAAGATCCTCCAGATGCTTAATCCCATTCTCAACATATCCGGTTATATATCGAAGACATGCATTAACAAAAGTTGAGGACCCCGTGTACTGCTAGCCAGTCTTTGAACCTAGACTAGGTTCATCGCTCCTTCTGACACATACCCATACATATATATACATACATACATGACTACATACATAATACGTACATATGTACGTAATGTATGTGTGTAACGTATGCGTGTATATAGGCGAAGAAAAAATGTGACAAGTCCTTAATATAACAATAGCGAATTTTGTTTGTAGATTCACTTGCATTTCTGAATTATACACAAGCAAACACAACCTGCATCTCTGGTCACTTTAGTCATAACAATGAAATAATGTGAAAAAAAAAAAATGTGCCATCAAAGCTATTTTTCTGTAAGCAGAAACGGAAGGAAGAGTTACTGTGTCGATGTGTTCGTATGATATGAAGGAATGTTGATATAATGCTTAATTCTCTCGTAGATGTTTTTAATGTTTCCTCTCACAGATGCTACAAACTCATGTTCCTATTACGTAGTACATATATATATATACACACATAATATGCATATGCATGTATAATGCATGTATGTATAATGCATGTATGTACTATTTATGTATTTATTTTCCTGCGATATTCGCATGGACTAATCCTCTATAATCTTTCTTAAACGCCCACCAAAAATTATATTTGCGGCATGATAGAAGCCATCCTTATGAATACCTGGGAAAAGGAGCAATATTCTACGCAATACTAACGTTTCACCAGCGTTTGATGATCATGTGACCGCTTCTAGTATGGTGATTTTTTTTTCGTCAAAACACAAAATTGCAGAAATAAATGCTATGTACTGTATTGATCTTGATTAAAATATGCATCTCTAAGAAGTGATCCTTTTCTCTGCCTTGCATACAAATTAAATATTAGAAATGCAAGTAAATAAATGAAGAAATAAAAAAATTAAGGAAGACATGTGGTTTTACGCACTGGAAACCAGGGCAACGCCGAACACCTCTTCAAATGTTTACGTACATGCATACATGCATACATGCGTACATACATACATGCGTACATACATACATAAAGACTAACCTGTTGTTGATGTTGAAATTCCAATGAAAGTGCCTTGTATTTAGGTTAGAGACTGACTCTTTTCTATTGGCAAGAAAACTTGAAATAAAACTGAATAATGATATACATACATACAAGTATACATACATACATACATGCATAAAAACTTATGCACACACAAACACACACACACATATCTTTTATCTTTCGTTTCAGTTATTCGATTGCAGTCATGCTTGACTAAAGCCTTGAAGGATTTAATCGAAGAAATCTACCGAATTTTATTATATCTCTTTAGACCGGTATCTATTCTATCGGCGTTTTGACAAACCGGTAAGTTACGAAGTCGTAAACCAACCAGCAGCGGCTGCTGAACAGTGGTGGAAGACAAACACAAGATAAACACACAGACACACATGCGCGTGCGCGCACACACACAATCACGCGCGCGAGCCTAATCCATAATGTGAAAATAACGCCCACATCTCTCTCAGATCATAACATTATAGAATTAACTATGTATGGTCCTAGACAACCCACTAACACCCACCCTACCAGGAGGACTCAAGCAATATCCAACCTGAATTTCCACAGGGCGGACTGGAAGTCAATTCGCAGAGAGATTCGAAATCAAAACTGGCATGACAGCCTTTCTATACAAGACAATGGCCTCAAACTAAGTCATTTTATGTCAACCATACAAGACATATGCACCACATACGTGCCATATAGAAAGACCAGCAAACATGC
>NC_068982.1:117601640-117603561 GCF_001194135.2 Octopus bimaculoides
GCAGCAATCTCAAATTCTCTTATACACCAGATGTGCCATCAAAACTCTTGATTGGACAATTTCAGGTGCAGCAGAAGAGCCATGCAAGGAACGTGAAGAGAGCAAAGCATAAAGACGGAAAATCACGGTGGTGCTCCAGCATGACCACATCCACTTGGCTGAAACCCATAAATAAATAAATAAATAAATATATATATACATACATACATACATACATACATACATACAGACGGCTTTGGTCGGCTCAAGGCTATTATGGAGGAAACGACCCCAAACTTTCAAAGAAAGATGTGTCTGCGTCGCAGACAACTTACCACACAACAATGAAAATTATATGTGTGAGTGTCTGTGTATGTTGCATCTGACATCAGTATGGCTGCGAACGCCTTGCTAATGTTTACGCACATTTACGATCAATTTACGATTATTCGATGAGAATACTTACTTACATGCATACGTACATAAATACAAACATATATGCATACATACATACATAAAGAATACACAGACACCCACACACACATACACACATATATACCTAAATAGATATACAGATATTCATATATATATATATTTAGAGAGAGAGAGAGAGAGAAAGAGTGAGCGAGAGATATAAATAGATGAATAGATAAAGAGAGAAAGAAGGAAAGAGAAAGAGAGAGAGAGAGACGACTATACATATATATATATATATATTTATATATATATATATATATATATATATATATATATATATATATATATATATATATATATACATATAGGGTTGAGGAGAAACAGCTTTAAGACTCTATCCATAAAATACTTCTCCAACCGTACAATTGCTCTCTTTATCTTTTTATTTTTATATATTTTATATATATATATATATAACCGATTCAAGCAAGAATGAGTGAAAGACAATGACAAAAGATGGGAGCAGAACGTTCTTTATAAAAAGTTTCAGTTAGACTACTTATTGAATGAAGATACCTCCTGCAGTATAACGGATTATAGCTGAAGTGTAACATTCTGAAAACCAGTCAGTCTCAATATTCTCTTATATTCTTGATAATTCATTCTTGGGCTCGTGTCGATATCTAATCTACTGGATAATCAGTAGTCTTTTACAATTCCAATTCCATCAGACTGCCAATAATGCTACTCCAATCGAAGAGAATTACGCATGCCGCTACATTATTTGCATGATAAAACATCAATAATTGAAATTTGCATTCATGGAAAGTAAAAGGTTTATTCTCTGCAAGCACTTTCATCTGTTAGATCTTCATTAATGGCATTGTGTAAATGCTTCAATGTAGCAATAAGTAATACGGTAAACATGAAGTGGTTGTTGAATACATTTAATCTGAACATGTTTCTGTATTCATTTTCGCCGAGCAGTCGCATATGATGGCCAAATCATATATTTGTGTTTCGTCTTCAATGTATTTCTTATTTATCTGTAACTGAATTTAGTTATTTTCAAACCTGCTTATCCATACCAAGATATTCATTTTCGTTAACCATGATTTCTATATTGATTCGGTTTCTTTATGTACAGCTCTGACAGATACAAATTTTAGATTTCATCTGAATCGACGAACTGAATATTATGGTTAACAAAGTAAGCCTTTGGTTGCTAGAGGTGTTAATCCGCAAAGTATAAGGTCAAATGTAGTAATTCAAAATATATACAAAATAAATATATACTGTCTTCATGTGGTCTTCACAATTTTATACTAACATTTACTTTATTAAATATATGACTGAATGTGAGGAAAGGAGATTGCACATATTTTCTTCAACTTTCTTTCGGAGAAGAAATGTCTACAGATTTTCAAACTGATCTTTATACTTGTTTCAGTTATTCTCACCAAACCGATGCCTGACCTGGGTAACACTTGCATAGGTGTGTACAGAAATATATATATATATATAT
>NC_068982.1:117603959-117605266 GCF_001194135.2 Octopus bimaculoides
ATACCGATCATTTTTATAGTAGCGACATAATACGGTTTGATCAAAAATAGAGAACCGATTGAAACAATTACAAAGGCTGTCGTAGAGAAACATTTTCTGGTCAATTGCAGGTTACAAGAACAGACATACCTCAAGATACTGTACTGTGCTTACGAATTCGTCATCAACTCTTAGATTTCTTAGCTTTTTATTTATGCTGGCGACAGGTTATTTGAACCAAATATCTATCTATCTATCTATCTATCTATCTATCTATCTATCTATCTATCTATCTATCTATCTATCTATCTATCTATATGCACACACAAATATGTCAATGTACCACTTTGTTTCAGTGTATCTTCTTTTAATGTAGTTGTTGGGCCATTGGCGATATAGGGCTTGATGTGTGCATATATACATTACAGATTCCAACCCTCCTTTTCCCCAACAGACGACTTCTACCAGAAATCATTAGATAAATCGAACAATCAACCAAGGTATGTATTTGCAGCAAAACTTTGAAATTCAAGGCAAAGTCTAGCACAAAGAGAAAAGAACCGAACCGTGAACTACTTGTCATTCTCTCCGACGCTATAACCGCTCACACAAAACCGACAACCTATATACTGCAATCAGAAGATTAAGCGTTATTATAGACAGTTCCAGAGAAGACCAAACCCGCAAAAACGTACTGTACCTTGACGTTTTCCAGCCTGACAAGTAGTTTCATATGTGTTCGACTTATAAAAAGTAGCACATACTAAATCTTTAAAAATATAATGATGAGTTGGTTATAGATATACAGCACATTGCAACGTGGTTGCAATTTACCTGCAAATTCAGAGAAATCACAACATTATGAAGTGATATAAAGACATATAATACAGAAATCCTTTTCGAGGTAAGATGAGGTAAGTTTAATAAATAGAAATGTCGAAGATGTGAAATAAATGAAAATAAAAGACGGTAGCTAAGTAACTGAAAATGGCATTGATATATACTGCAATATCCTCTGTGAGAATTTAATTAAAACACGAACAAAAAAAAATATTGAAATTATAGTGATGTTTCATCCTGTTCAAGATTCATAAATCCTTTGTTAAGTTGTAGAGATGTGACACACACAAGCATATATGAAGCTTTATGTCTAACCTTTTGTGAACGATTATGATCTGTATGTGCGCGTGAGTGAGTATAAGCGAGAAGATAAATATATAAACTTACCTACCTACCTACCTAGATATCTACCTAAATCTCTACATTCATACACACACATATATAAATACATGTATATATATATATATATATATATATATATATATATA
>NC_068982.1:117606100-117606530 GCF_001194135.2 Octopus bimaculoides
AACTATAGTCTGCAGATAATCGAGGTATGTACAATTTTCACTGGTCTAGCCCGCCTGTTTTTGCTCCGCTGAATCCGTATGTGAGAACTTTTTAAGAGAGCTTCTTCTAGCATTTTGACAGACCGGTCACTGGTCAATCTTATATACACAAGTATATATATATATATATATATATATATATAGGCGCAGGGGTGGCTATGTGGTTACCACACGGTTCCTTATTCAGTCTCTCTGCCTGTCACCATGAAGAAGTGTCTTTCACCTCGGGCCGACCATAGCCTTGTGAGTGCAGTTGATAGACAGAAAGCCCGTTCTATATATGTATATATATATATATATGTATATATACATATATATATTTATACATACATACATACATGCATATATATATACATATATATATATATATATATATATATATATATATATA
>NC_068982.1:117606540-117608030 GCF_001194135.2 Octopus bimaculoides
GTGACAATATCAAAACGCGTCTAAAACTGCGTATATTATCGCATGCACGCATATATCTATATACGCACGCACATATTTCTATATACGCACGCATATATCTATATACGCACGCACCTACGCGCACACTCACAAGCGCGCGCATTTAAGGTTCCTTGTACGTGTCTATAGGCGTACAGGAAAAAACAGGGTGGATGGGAGAAAATAGAAAAATATTTGTGAAGACATACAAAAACATTAACCTTATAATTAAGTAAAAAATATAAAAATAAATAAAAACATTAAAAAATATAGAAATATAATATCCAAATAAAAAAGGTGAAAAGCTTATACATAGACACAATGTAGAAACCTATCAGTACAGTCCCATCAGTAGGTCCTATCAGTAAAAATATTAAAAAAGTATATAAGAAATTTAAGTAATAAGTATAGAGAGATAAAAAGCTTATAGAGAGACACAAAAATACAAAGCAAGTCCTATCAGTAAAATCAGGTGGACCTAAAACGTAGCAAATATTTGGCCACATGTGGACATGATCTGAAAAGTTTAGTATTTGAATTTAGACATGTGGTGGGGTTTAAGCTGCCTTTCCAGATGAGCCATCTTTCCATATCACATAGACCGCACCTATGTGATATGGAAAGATGCGGAAAGGATAACTGAAGAGACGTTGGCGTGGGCTCCCACCCTGGCATCCGAAACTACAGGAGCAGTGTCACATACTTTTACAGATAAATTCCTCTATTTGCATAATATCGAGGTCTCTTTCTTTCTTTTTTTTTGTCCTTCCTATCAAATATATATATATATATATATATAAAGTAAAAAGCAAAAGAGTCAAAAGGAAGAGTAAGTACGCTTTGGCAACTTTTTAATCGCTACAAATGTTTCGATACATACAAATCTTCGTATATACAGGATTTAAAGTTAAAATTATATCATTTAACGATTTAACTGTGTAAGATAATATATGTATCTCCATAGGCGATACTCAGTTGCTGTCTCTGTAAGCAAAATTGAGATTTCCATGCTGCAATATCCATCGCTTCTTGATTGAAAGTTTCAAAGAAGAAGCCATGAATGTTGCAGCATGGAAAACTAAATTTCCTTACGGAGACAGCAACTGAATATCGCTTGAGGAGATACATATAGATCTTCTTATACAGTTAAATCATTAAATGATTTAATTTAAAATTAAAATCCTGTATATACAAGGATCTGTATGCATCGAAACATTTGTAGCGATTAAAAAGGTGCCTAACCGTATTTACTCTTCTTTTTGACTCTTTTACGTTTTACCGTTTAGTTTCAAACAAGAGAAATACCATAAGGGTAATATTTTTGGGGAATTCTGAGGGTGAACGAGCTCTATTTGTACTCTTATACGTTAACAGAACACACCTCAACTGACTATATATATATATATATATATATATATATATGTGTGTGTGTGTGTGTGTGTGTGTGTGTGTGTGTGTGTGTGTGTGTGTGT
>NC_068982.1:117608715-117609758 GCF_001194135.2 Octopus bimaculoides
AGAGAGAGAGAGAGAGAGAGAGAGAGAGAGAGATTCTACTGTTCCCTGATGATAAGGTCAGCAAAAAGAGTATTCTATCTGGTGAGAGATAATAATGAGGAAGGTTGAAAACCGGTAAAAAGGAAAAAGAAACCAAAAAAATGCAAGGAGAATAAAAATTATGTCCGTTTTGACTGTAATGTCGTAAGGTTGAAATGATATTCTCTGAGGTACAGCTGCTCAATCTGGTGTGAGATATGGGATGTACTTTCCAGTGCGCCAACAGGAACTTATCTATTTCTTTACAACTCTAACTTCAGATCAAGTACAGTACTGTACTGCTGAATTCCAGATCTGAAATATGGATACGATCCTGTTAACGAATTTGAAAGTACCAGCCTCTCTGAAATGAGCAGCTGTACCAAAGAATCTCGGCCACTATTACTTCAGTCTTGTCTTCTCCATGGACTAAAGAGAACAGGTGGACACACGTGCGAGGGAGAGACGCTCAAGCTGTCACAGAATGTATGACGAAAGATTTCAGACAAAAGACACTAAAATAAGAACAACAATAGTGCTTAAGTGAAAACAAAATAGAGAGTGCTTGTGAAAGCGGTGAGCTGGCAGAAACGTTAGCACGCAGGACGAAATGCTTAGCGGTATTTCGTCTGCCGGTACGTTCTGAGTTGAAATTCCACCGAGGTCGACTTTGCCTTTCATCCTTTCAGGGTCGATAAATTAAGTAACAGTTACGATAAATTAAGTCGATGTAATCGACTTAATCCTTTGTCTGTCCTAGTTCGTCCCCTCTATATTTAGCTCCTTGTGACCAATAAAGAAATAAGAAACGTTAGCACGCCGGGTGAAATGCTTAGCAGTATTTCGTCTCTCTTGAATGTTCTGGGTTCAAATATCGCCAAGGTCGACTTTCCCTTTCATCCTTTCGGGGTCGATATATTAAGAATCAGTTGCGTACTGGGGTTGATCTTATCGACTAGCCCCCTCCGCCAAAATTTAAAGATCCTTTTTCTTAGAGTATAAAAGAATATAGAGCGCTTATGTTT
>NC_068982.1:117610982-117621687 GCF_001194135.2 Octopus bimaculoides
ATATGCTAGCTAACGTACCTGGTAATTCCGGGGAAAGCGGGGCTTATGTCTTGGTTCGGTTCTCATAATTGCTTCGCTAATCCAATAACAACAATACAAAATATGTAGCCCTTAAAACGGTTTTGGGACATTTACAGAGAATACCGAACTGTCTTACACAGGATCTTGTTTTTAGAAATTCCCAATAAATTATGAATACTCATATTGTGAAATCAGTTATATAATAAGATGAAGTTACTTACCCGATAGGAAGAATTCAAATAAAGTGACTCCGAAAAGGGGGGTTTAATGCGCTCCCAGAATGTATAGAACATAGTAGGAAATACTAATAAGTTATGTCTACTAAAATCGTGAAGCATGTTACGTAATAACCGGTTAATGAGATATGAGATAATAGCAATTCAAAGTAAATAACTCTTGTGCGTTCCCAGAGAATATTACCCTCGGGGGAGCTAGCGTTGGTGTATTCGTGAAAAAGTCATTAACTGAAATAAGTGGATCTATTGTTTAGGGAAATGCTATTTAATTCTTTAAGGGTTATACTGGATAAATTGTGAAAATAATTCTAACAGTTCAAATACTAAGTAATAAGCATACTCAATTTCATTTTTACCAAATAATTTAGGAAAATGAATGGGTTGTTTCCCTTGGTTTTAAAAATAAAATATATTAGATATATAAAGTATCCTTTCCATGGGGACCTATTATCGATTTTTTCAATAATCTGAGTATGACATGAGTTCTAATCACGTATCAACGTTCATCAAAATAGATAACACGATGTTGCAGGAGTTAGCTAACAACTTCACAAACACACCTGCAGACAGAATTTTCCACATATGTAGTATATATATATATATATATATATATATATATATATTCATTTATTTATATACATATACATACAAAAACAAACAGAGAGAGAGAGAGAGAAAGAAGGTGTAGAGGGGATGTTTACTTATTACATGTTGTTTACAGTATAATTCTCAGACTTGAAGGTCAAATATATGACTTTTCCTTATTTTTGCAAGAACTACATGTGCTGCGTACAATAATCTTTCTTAGTGTTCTTTATATTCTTTAACACCGAATAAAATTTAAAGGAGACAATGCCGAGTGATTTTTAGAATTATTTTCTTGTCTATATACAGTGTTATGCAAATGCATGTCTCTTTAGAATTACATTTGCTGAAACGCTTGAAGAGTTATATTTGGATACACCAGTTTCCGATCTGTTTTCAAATTCGAAGCTACTACACAGCAACAATAACAAATGTGACCTTATAAATTTCAGGCTTATTGCTTCTGCTTTAAACATATCGAAGGCTATTAAATCAGTCGGATAGAGACACTTTGTTAATAAATTTGTTCGTCACTGCATTCACAACGATAATTTTACCTAACTACAGGAGCATGTTCTAATCCGTCACATTCGATTTCTTGCACCTTGTACAGAGCACAAGTTAATTTGTTGTTTTCTGTTAATTGATATCAGGAAAAACGTTTGCTGTATCAGACATGAGGCAACATTCCAACCTTTCGATTACATCCATCTTGCGTTAGTCTTGAAATGTTTACATTTGATAAACTTCTTTCTTAATCGCACTGATTCACCCACTCCAAGCTAAAGTGAAACAGCGCTAGTGTAACCAGGAGGCACAATGGCCCAGTGGTTAGGGCAGCGGACTCGTGGTCGTAGGATCGCGGTTTCGATTCCCAGATCGGGTGTTGTGAGTGTTTATTGAGCGAAAACACCTAAAGCTTCACTAGGCCCCGGCAGGGGATGGTGGCGGATCCTGCTGTACTCTTTCACCACAACTTTCTCTCACTCTTTCTTCCTGTTGTACCTGTATTTCAAAGGGTCAGCCTTGTCACACTGTGTCACGCTGAATATCCCTGTGAACTACATTAAGAGTACACGTGTCTGTGGAATGCCCAGCCACTTGCACGTTAATTTCACGAGCAGGCTGTTCCGTTGATCGGATCAACTGGAACCCTCGACGTCGTAAGCGACGGAGTGCCAACAACAACAGTGTAACCAATATACTACTACAATTCACACACACTTCGTTCCTCTCATGAATAATAAACATAACTGTCATTATTCTCTGCATTTCCTCTTTTATTCTGTTCATTAACATACCTCAGGCCAAACATTTTAATGTATATTTTTTTTTTAAATTTTAATATTGACAGAAGAACTGAAATTTTAGGGGAGGGTGTTAGTTGCTTTCATTGACCCCCACTAATGATCAGGTACTTACTTTCTAGAATTCGGAAGAGTTAAAAAGCAAAGTCGACATTGGCAGAACCTTAACTAAGAACGTAAAACCAGAGGGAATGTCATTGGCATAGTGACCGGCGTGACAGAGATCGTGCCTGCTCGTCACCCGAATTTTACAACATAATATGCTTACTGAAGGAAAACATGGCTTGTACAACAATCTTCCGAGATAAGAAGTATGTCAGCTTGGTGATTTACATCATGAACCCGATAATTACCCCAGCTGTTACATTTTGTTGAAATTTACCAAAGACATTGCTATAAGACGGGGTGCTGAAAAGTGCCTGGCTTCAAGGTGTCACGAAAGGCCTGGTAGGAGGTCCAGCCTTCCGAGTTCTATTATAGAGCTTAGAAAAACTGAAGGACCGCTTCAATAAGTGTACGAATGATAGATTGAAATAAACGTTTGTGTTAGACCACATATATCCTTAGACAGATAAGACGCTAGGACATCAGCGATCAGGATCTGCTTTAGTTTTTCTGGTTGTTGCAAAATAATTGCCTTCACTTGCGTTTCCACTTTTATCTGAATGTATAAGAATATCAGATTATACTATGCCTCAAATCTTTAATTATCAGAAATTACAAATCCAATATTTAACTCAATAACCAGTTTTTATAAACTTTACGAGGGAGTACTGAAAAGGTCCATGTTCTAGGTAAAAACAAAAATTAACAGGAGGATCAGTTAATTAGGATTTTATCCAAAATATTTCTCCCTCACATTCGTACACTTATTGAAGCGGTCCTTCAGTTTTTCTAAGCTCTATAATAGAACTCGGAAGGCTGGACCTCCTACCAGGCATTTCGTGACACCTTGAAGCCAGGCACTTTTCAGCACCCCGTCTTATAGCAATGTCTTTGGTAAATTTCAACAAAATGTAACAGCTGGGGTAATTATCGGGTTCATGATGTAAATCACCAAGCTGACATACTGCGGCCTCAGTCCCTTAAAAACGTAAAACTAAAAGAGCTAAAATGTCTTTTCCCAGTTATCTGAGGACTATATCCCTAATAAGAATACTTATCTTCAACCAATTAATGTTTTCTTTACGTTTAGCTATGTCTCTATATTAATTATCTATAGTAGCAATTATTCATTGTTGCAATTATTCCTTGTCGCAATACATTTTCATTAATTGTCATTAGTTTTCATTGTAATTAGTATTTCCCGTTAATTAATGATTCTGCTACAACAACATAATGGTCCTTTCAGGACGGAGTTTGTAAATAATGAACTATCGCCATTTAGTTTTCTGTCACTTCATCTTATTATCATTTCTAACTGAAAGTGTGTACTCCAAATAATCCAACCAGTACTTGGCTGTTGCTTATTTTATCGATCCTGGAGAGACAACAAGCAACTGCAGATCTCAGCGGAATTTAAGCTCATTAATTATACAAATAGACGTGGCTAAATACTTCCCAGTGTGTTCTTATTTCTTCTCCACACTCCACGCCATGTCATCTTGTAATATTCTGGTAATTATCAAGACCACAAGTCTTTCATCATTTATATGTAAATCAACGCTAAATTGACGGGAGCATTATAAAATTGATTCTTCTTATTTGCTTCAAACCTTATTTTATAGACATAATCTATAAAACGAAGTTCAGTATATGCCTGGTTATTGCTTTATCATTCATTATCAGATGAACTATACAGCGAACACGTTTTGTAATTATACAAAGATGACCAAAAGGAAACAAATTAAGGCAAAGTCTGTTAGCCTCATATCTATTAGCCTAAATTATAAAGATAATATCACAACATATATGTAATAATACATGCACAAGTACAGAGACACAGACGCATACATAAAAGAATGCTTTAAATCTAGAGAATTTAGAGAATGACTCTTGGATTGGGGGTGAGGCATTTAGCTGAAGTCTTCAGATTTCTGAGAGCACACATTTAATATCGGTTTCAAAATTTGGCACAAGTCAGGGCGCTATGGGAATGGGCTACATCAATTAAACAAACCCCAGTGTTCAAATGGTACTTAATTTATCGACCTTGAAATGATGAAAGGCAAAGTCAACCCCGGAGGAATTTGATCGCAGATAGTAAAGTCAGACGACATACTGCAAAATATTTAGCCCGGCGTGCTTACGATCAGACAGACCACAGCCCTGAGCACAAATTTAATATTAAAAGCGAAGATTTTATGGGACGGTTGTTCATTAAATATTTCCTCTGACTCACCTCCGGTAATTGCAGGAAACGAGACTTCTACAGGTATCATTATACATGTCTCTACATGTCACATTGTAAATTTCAACTTCCAAGTATTTGTTTGTCTTTTACGGCTGGTGAAGTGGACTAATGTATTATAATGGAAGCAGTAGAATGCCGATCAGTGATCAGTGTCTTATACTTGAAAAGTAGTACACCAAAAGAGACACTCGATGAGATGAAATAAGTTTATGGGGACAATGAAGCATCATACGATGTAATGAAACAATGGCACCGCCAGTTCAAATGTGGTCGGACATCACTGGAAACTGCTCCTATTCCTAGACGACTACATTCCGCCATTGATGACAACACCATTTTGAAGGATTGCCGCATAACTATTCGGCAACTAGCACAAGAAATGAAGATAAGTAGAGGGTCTGTAGAAAAAAAATCATTCACGACCATTTGCACATGCGGAAGGTGTCTGCACGATGGATTTCTCGGATGCCCACACTTTTTAAGAAGCAGGAACGAGTCAATTACTCCCAGCATTTTGAGATCAGAGGAAAGTAGTAATGATGGATTGTCTGGCAAAATTCACCGCTAAGTGCACCGCAATTAATATCATGCTTCTCTGCTGCAGAAATTGCGGGGCGGTATCAAAGCAGAGAGTCGTGGCATGCTGACTAATGGAGTTTGCCTCCTCCAAGACAACACCCCAGTTCATAATGAACATATTGCCCAGATGGAAGCACACTCCAGTGGCTATGAAATATTTGCTTATCCCCCTTATTCTCCCGACCTCGTGCCATCTGACTTCTACCTCTTTCCAACCATGAAGTCTTTTCTGAAGGGGTGGCACACTTTCGAATGATAGTAAAATTTTTCCGAGGTAAAGTATTGGCTCCAGATGCATGCTACCGAATTCTACAGACGAAGTCTTCACAGCTACATAAAGTATTGGGAGAAGTGTGTCACTATTGGCAGAGAATTTTGTCACTATGTAGAGAAGGACTGGTACTTATGTGGTTTCGTTTATACTAGTCCTTTGGAAGTGGGTCAGGGGAAATCTTTAATGAACACCCCTCGTACATAAGAGATAAAGAACTACCTGCAATCATGCAATCAGCTAACTACATTAAAATGTAGTTCTCTCTCGTCAAATTTTACCATGTAGAATATTATAACTGTTTTGCTACTCTTCCAGACTATGTTCTATCTAGAGGCGTCGTGCGTCAGCATTGAGCAATGTATTTAGTATTAAACTTTTATAAAGATATTAATCCCCCGGTTTCATTTCAAAGAAAATTTATCAGTAACAATCTCGTACAATAAATAAAAAAGCTGGAAATTTGAGTTAGCTACCTGACATGATAGATAGAGCAACAGACAAATTAATTTGTGTTAGCTTTAAGTTATGTCACTTCATTTCCTTACCAGAGTAGTGTCGACTTTGTCCTTCATTCTTTGGAGGTCGATAAATAAAATTACGAGTCAGATATTTGAATAGATTCAATCAGCAAACTCCATCATAGGACATTTTAGACCTTCTCTCTATGTTAGGAATTATTAATATTTAAGTAGCTGTATGAATTGATTTACCTATTTATTCTGTTATGAGTGAAGAAGCTTAAGATATATGTATTGCACTGCCTTGCACACACAGATATATAATTAATTCGTGCAGCTTAGCGGCAGTTCGATGATGCTGAACTTGGGATTTCATGTTAATCTTTCTTTATGGATGTAAATCTAAAGAAATAAAAAAAAAAATCACTAATGTAAGTAGTTACATCAACATTTATTTACTTCATAGTTCTAATTCATTTCATCACTTATGCTAACTATTCGCTCCACAAGCTAAGACATAATGCATATGGTAGATTATGAGAGATGGATGATTATTATCATTCTTGATTATTTATATTTATACAGGTGAATTTTGTAGGTAAGCAATTCGTTGATTGCTATGTCAAAAATATAGGATTTACGATTGTAAAATTCAGTAGACAAATTTGATTTTATATTGCGCTACGTTTTATTTAGTAATGTGCCAAACATTTATATAACGAAAGATTCTTATTCTCTAGACTTAAGTAACAACTGTGTTTCGTAAATGAGAAATGATGGAAGACAAAGTATCCTTCTAACATAATAAAATGTAATACGAAGTCATCTTGTTTGTCATTACTCAAAGATTAATGCTTTCAATATTATTACAACGATGTTAATAGCAAACAATGGCAATGTTTGTAGCGAGCCTATTTGACGATTTGTGTCGGAAATCTGTGCTAGTAATGTCCTGATATTGACATTCATGCATTTTCTAAAATTTTTGATAAGTAAAATTAGCTTTGAGAATGAAATATTGCCCTATGCTATAAATGAATATTTTCTTATTAATATGAGATAAAATCATCTTCATGGAATACTTATTCTCGTTCTTCAGAATTCCAAAACCTGATTTAATGTGCCCTCACAATTTAGTTATTGCTAATGAATAATTCTCACATGTACCATTAAATTTTATTCAATTTGATTATTATTACTTTCTGTTGTTCTCTTTAAGCATTTATTTTTTTACCCTTCCTCTGTATTCATGAATTTAAGCTTGAAAGTAGAGAATAATAGTCATTTAATAATTTGGTAAATAAGAACATCAACTCTTAAAATGATATCAACATAAATATCATCTCTAATATAGGCCACGAAAGTGAGACGGAAGCTTATAGCTTGAGTAAATGTATATTCGCCCACTAATAAAGCCAATAGAAAATTCAGGTCAACTATCTTACTAGCAAGATTTATATTGTCATTTTGCCTTTTATGGGCTCGTAGTGGCCATACTACTCATTAAACATGTTCCAAATGTGACCAACTGGAATTTTGTTTCTGTATATAATGTATTCAGAAATGTACTTGAGACTGTATATTTGAATATACAATACTGACTGGTGACTCAAATATTAACCACTTGTAAATAATAGGTCAAGTTTGGAATCAGTAAGAACAAATACATAAAAGTTTTATAACTATTACCACACTACATTTACCACAAGATGTCAGTAATGTTTGAATTACACGATCAAGAAGACAGTGAGGATAAAATCCAAAGGCTATAACAACTTAAGTACAACTATTACGTGTCAGATATTATATAATATATATAAATATGTATTAATATCTATAAATATCGTTATATGGTAACGTAGTTACTGGTCGCCAATTATTGTAGTATTGCCACTATTTATGACGATACATTTTACACTATAAGCGTATAGTAACAATACACATATATAACAAATCAGAGTAACAACAACGTAACAATCCAATAAACTCTCCACGAACTATATGCTAACCAACAAACTATATTCCGACAAACTACTAAAACGACACCTTACGACTTCCTGCGATTAATGCCTATTCACTCTCTCTCACTCAGACCGCTACTGCTTACAGTCGTTCAGTCAAGTCTATTCACGCAGGGGTTGTCGTGTCTCTCGCCAAAACAGCTTACTCTAAGAAATAGGATGCGAGGTCTGATCAAAAGGTATTAGGACTGGTGATATATGAATAAAAGTACCACACATTCGCATTTAAACTCCTGCTAAGCTGTCTTCTTCGAAGTAGTATCTAAAACTGCACACGTTATCTGGGGTCGTTTCAATTTATAGAAGAATTCGTATGACACCTTTTCTGTCAAGAAGGACTCTTTTCAAGCGTTTGTTTTGGAGAGAAAACCATAGATATACGATTCCTTACATGCAATGAGTGTTTTTATAGATATACGATTCCTCACATGCAATTAGCGTTTTCATATGAAAAGAGTGTTTTCTTCGAATCAATCAAGGATCTGCACACTTTACATTTCACTACTGATATAAAAAAACAGAAGCGAACGAGAACATTGTGAGTCTGGAAGATCTTCCTCAGTGACGACCATTAATTTATCTAGCAGAGCGCTAGTGAAGATTTTTCCCGCAGTGCTGTGAAGGAAGATACCCTTTTCGTTTCTGCTGGTCTCCAACCTAATAGACATTAATTATGGTCGTTTCTTTAAGGTCCTCGGGAGCAACCATTGCCTCAAAATGTCTCCCTTGTGTTGCATAAGCATATACAGCCTGATATTTTGGGCTTGATCACTGTGCGGCAAGAGCTCCAGAGATATGTCGACGGAGGCAGGCGCTTTCATGTTATCTAGGGCCTTTTCAAACTTAGAGCACTTTGATGGGATGCGATGTAAGGAATGACATCCAGTGTCGGACTGGATATTGGGAGACATTTCGGTCAGCCATGTTGATCGTCCATGTTCGTTTCGCGTAGGCTGTACCAATATTCTTCTCCACTATTCATCTGCGATGATGGAAATTCCTCTGAAAATGTTCGCGAGGTGAGACAAGTAATCCCACTCGACTGTGGAGGTCTCCAATTTAGAAACACCAAAACACCGAGCTCTCCTTGAACATTTTTTTGTAAAGGTGAAAGTCCCGCAGCTGAAACCTGAACTGCAAAATGAGTAGACGATGATCCGTTCAACAGTCATCTGCGCCGTGGAATCTTCGGGTCACGAATACATCGATCGTGCTATAGGTTCTGGTGAGGCACCGAAGTAGAAAGTGAACAATGGGATCTAGTCGGCATCCTTGCTTCGGGATGTACCAGTCGAATGACAGGATGTGGTCTTTTGCCGGTTGGGAAAACGAAAGTAAGTGTTAATAGTCCTCAGATCATTATCAGCGCATAAGCCAAGGAGAAACAGTCAGTTCGAGTTGCAGCTTCCACACTCCTCAAAATCCAGGATCTCTCGTACCAACTCCCCACTACAAGGTGCAGGTTAAATTATTACCCAGTAAACACATACGCACACACATACAGAAAGAAACTTAAATATACATGTATATATATGTGTGTGTGTGTGTGTGTGTGTGTGTGTTTGCGTGTGTATACACATGTATTTTTCTATGACTGCTTGTATAGATATATATGCATATATACGTATTAGTGTGCATATATGTATATGTAAGTATATATGTTTGTATACATACACACAAATATATATTCTTTGCTTCCGTTTTCATTTTACCTCTGTAATAGTTAACTTCCAGTTTGTCCATACACCGTATACTACGATGTTTTAGAATATATGTTAGGTACATTCTTCTTCCCACGACAAATCTATAGAAATTAGATGGTTTTTATATACATATATCATTTTAAGCTTCTGGCATAACATCCAAAGAGCGATTGAAAAATAGAACACACAGGAGTTAACACCAAAATAATTGACATGAAATTACATACAGAGAAATATACACAAACACATATATACACATCTATTAAAATATAATTTCTACAGAAGAATATTAAATATACTTTATATATAAGGAAATGTGTAGTCATAAGTTAAAAGCATCTTAAGTGATGATGGCAACGCGAAGAGAAACGAATAAAGAATTAAAGAAGAAATGGTAATTGAAACAGAATAAAATCAAGAAGGAGAAAAGGAGAGATAATTAGAGAGAGACACTACGAGAGGGAAGTGGGAGGTAAAGTGGTATAGAGAGGAAAGATAGAAACAGAAATATAGTGTGTGCGTGTGTGTGAGAGAGTGTGTGTGTGTGTGTGTGTATGTGTGTGTGTGAGAGAGAGAGAGAGAGAGAGAGAGGCAAACAGACAGACAGAGCGGTATTATGGAGTTATATATATATATACATTCTAAGTTTAAAACAGACTGCAAAGTCACTAACTACTACCCATGTCAAGAGGTCACGGTACATCTGAATATAATATATCCGTAAGTTCAGCAAGAATGAAAAGAACAGAATAATAAACGAAGCCTTTAAGGACATGCCATTCAATAATTTCCAAACAAGTGCAGTAATACTGCATGAGATACCAGTTCACCATGATGCGACAAAATCTTCTTACGCTTCGAAATTATCGAAAAGTGATTTTACAAGTTCCGTGTGTTTTCAGGTGACTGAAACAGCACTTAGAAAATTATGCCTCGGCACAAATAAATATATTACTTCCCTTTCTATTAATGAACACATACAGACACACAGACACAAGGCACACACAGAGACACAGACACAAACGCACACACACATACGCACACACACACACGCACAAACACACATACCCACAAGCACACACACACACATAAACACACACACACACACACACACACGCACACACACACACACACAAGCTCTCTGTCTCTCCGTCTTTTCCTTTCTCTC
>NC_068982.1:117621697-117628571 GCF_001194135.2 Octopus bimaculoides
CACACACACACACACACGCACACACACACACACACAAGCTCTCTGTCTCTCCGTCTTTTCCTTTCTCTCCCACATACATACACTGTCATATATATATATATATATATATATATATATATATATCTTCTAAGCATATTGGATCATCCCATATATAATAAGGTTTTTCTATACTTTTATTTATCAAAATTAAGATAAACAATATTTTTTAATCTAAAATATATACTCCCTTTCATTGAGTAATGACAATACTCCCCTACAATGCTCATCCATCTATCTTGTAGACATGCAAGGCCCCTCATCCAAAATTCACTTGTCTTGCGTTGTTGTCTTTATCGAACTCATAAAACAAAATATACCGCATATACTCATTTGTCACTTCCGTTATAGCTTTAAAAAAAGTAACTATTAAAATCGAACTACACCCTTCTAAACTTACACTAAGAATAAGTACAAGATAAAAATGCCACCTGCTTTTATAGAAATTTTATGCAGGTAGTTTATCCCGTACCCCGGCATTTAATTCATGCAATTGAAAAAGTTGCATTATTTATGGGATGACTAAATATATTCAGTCGCATACATGTATACGCATATGTGTACAGATCTGGCTTAGCTATTCACTTCTCTCATTTCCATCTATATATTTGTATATAAATACACGTTTTTTGTATGTATGTACACACACACACACACACACACACACACATATATATATGTGTGTGTGTGTGTGTGTGTGTATGTACGTGTGTGTGTCTGTGTCTATATGTGTATGATGTGTGTGTGTGTATGTATGCGTGCGTGTGTGCTTTTGTATGTGTTTTTATATGTGTGGATGTGTGATTGCGAAGACAGAACTACAAATATATTTTCTCAAGGAAACCAACAGCTAACACAAGGCTATTTTCATCATAATTCTTTTTGATACCTCATGTCTTAGAATAAATATTCTAATTTCAGTTGTGACACAGCAGATATTACCTGTGACGTGAACAACACATTCATTATGGGCTTACACAGGCTCATAGGTTTTAAAATTTATAGAATTCTAAATGTAATCCTGGCAAAAGAAAATTGGATACAAATCTTATTTCCTCTTCCATCATAGAAAAATCAGACATACCACATGCAACTTCAACATGATTACATGTAGTTTAAGTACACGCACACACACGCACACACACACACACACACACACACACACACACACACACACACACACACACACACACACACACACACACACACACACACACACACACATACACACACACACACACACACACAGGTGTTCACATACACTCATATAGATGTATGTAAACATATGTCTATTTAAAGTGCTAAAATTGTTCTGCAAACTCATATGGAAAATATTTCCATCCTCTTCACACACAATCTTAAATAAGAATTACTTGTGGCTGAATTTAAAATGGAATGAGAATACCTGCATTTTACGTAAGAATGACTCTTTACTAAACTTGTATTTCCGATTGTTCAAAACAAGCATATTTTATTATTCGCATACTTACCAAAGAAACACGCATACTCATACAGAGTTCATTTACCCAGCTTTATAGAACACAAAATAAATTCATAAATATTATCATTCGTCGATATAGATATTGAATTCTGCGAACCCATTACCTGAACCGTTACTATTAACTTTTTACCCAGACCTATTCATAAATAGCCTCTGGACATCTGAAATAACGTTGTTTTACATATTTTATCCTATGTCTTTGTGAACCAAATTCACCCATGCACTTACATAATTACCTAACTAGATATTGTCTGCAAATCCCGAACAACGTATCGTAGGCACTTCTACTTCTGATATTGTCGCATTTCGCCACTTTTTTGTCGATCATCTGTGTAATGTGTTTTCAACGTTTTACAGAGTTTTCTGTGAAAATTCAAACCAAATATAGATTCTAACTGCTTCGTTTCCCCCAAAACAGGATTGAAGTACAACATTAGTTTGCGCATAAATGACAGTAGCGTTGTGTTAGTACTGTTCCATCCAATGAATAGATGCATTCATTCAGTGTTGGTCTTTCAATATGTAGGTCTTTATGGATAAATAATCCAAAGTTGCAAACAGTTATTGCGACAAATAATTGTGGAATCGAACTTATACCAGGGTGAGTCAAAACGTAATGCCATTTTTTTTTTATTACACGTGAAGTTATTGATAAATACAACAAACTTTTCCCAGTTATAAATAATTATATCATTTACGGTCTGAAATATTTTGTTTCTTACTTTTCAGGTTTTTAGACTGGTAAGGAAAATTCAAAATGGCTGTCCCCTTAGAGTTACGTCAATAAAAAAAAAGAGCAGTGATAGAATTTCTTGTTGTTCAGGGGAAAACCCTGTGAACATTCACCGACGATTACATAATGTGTTTGATGACACTACTTTAGATTATAGCAATGTATGAAGGTGGGTCCGTCGTCTGAAAGTGGAAAAGGTGGGAACTGTGAGTGAACTCGGTAAACCCTGTTCTGGCCGTCCATCCGCTTCTGTGAATCCTGCCAATAAAGCAAATGCAGATGTTCTGATCAGAAAAGACAGGCGTATAACTCTTGATGTGTTGGCAGAAAACCTTGAAGTGAACCCGGGCAGTGTTTACAGCATTGTCGAATCACTTGGATTTTCAAAAGTGTGTGCCCGTTGAGTACCGAGAGAGCTGACTACCGAACGTAAGACTAACAGTGTTAATGCATGCACTGAACTTCTAGAACAAAGTCAAAGAGACAACACCTTCTTTCGAAGGCACGGAACAGGTATTGAAACATGGGTTCATCATTATGAACCGGAATAAAAGAGGCGGTCAATGGAATGGCTCCTTTCTACGTTACCACCATAGTTTACGTTGTCAATGGTATCTGGCACAAATGCTCCTCAGAATCATCAGAAAGTCATATAAATATAGTTTACTTTCTTGCGTTGATTGAGTCAAGCGTCTCCTTTCCGTCGTGTGGTCTTCATCCTATATTTGAAATCGATATTACTATATCCACCCCATTGAAATAAACGAAATGCATCATATTAGAAGAAATACGTATGTGTTGAGACATACATGCATGCAGATACATTATCTATGTGCGTTGAGCGTCTGTATGTTTCAATACATACATATTCATGCATTTATTTTGCGTATTGTTGACAACAATGGATCAGAGTTATTTCAACTGGAGAATCGATAAGATTATGCAAACTAGTCTAATTTAAAACTTATTTTTCTGAAAGCTTTCAGCAGTATATGATCCCATATCACTAATTTATATTTGAGTATATACGATGACAGTACTTGTATGAAGGAGATGGGTGGGTTGGGGTGATGGAATAAAGAAAAAGATACGTAGAATATATGAGTGAGCTGAAGAGAAAAAGAATATACAGTGGAAGAAACAATAAGATAATTAAATGTTAATTCAGAGTTTCTCTGTGGGTTTTAGAATATAAATAATGGTTGAATGAATGACAGATTCCATGCTAAAGCTTAATTCAACAATTGGTAAAGTATGCATTTGGTATATAGAGTACTTCTTCTCTAGTGAAGTATTACATTAATTTCCTTTGGGATGTTTAATAGTCTAGATGCTGTAATCAGAGTGCAGTGTTATAGGAAAATTATAGTGACAAACAAGTAGATAGTCTCATGGTTATAAGAATAATTAATAACATTTTAATTCTATACTAACGGGAAATCTTTTATAGATATAAAATCGTTTTCTGTTAGCTGAAATATTCTCATCCTTATTCGAATATTTCTCTACATAGCAAGGTAGGGGATATTATTTAGTGCATATAACTCAATAATTTGTGCGCCAACCTCACATTTATAAAATTATGAAACAGAATAAATATATTGAAAAAGTTTGAATCATCCCACCTCTCTTTCTCTCTCACACAGGCTCTCTCTTGTTCACTGTTTCTCTCCTTCAACAACAATGATTGGCTGAATGTAATCGTTATTTAAAGCTGCTTAAAGGCTATGGTGATAGTGGACGCAGAGATTATTTCAAAATTTTAAGGGAATAAGGATTTACTAACATATTCTGGCACCAGTAACAAGTTCAATACAATGTTCGTCTATACACAGGAATGCCAAAAAGCCAATGTTCACGAAGTTTTAGTAACATTTAGAACTACATCGAGTCGTGTGGTTCATAATTAACGATCCATTTCATTAATCTCAAAATTTTAATATTAAACAAAATTTCTCCAAGTGTTAATTTGCATCTTGTTTCAATTTACTACATATTGTATCTGAAGACAATGAAAATATACTTTAAAAGTAAATTTCTGTTAGTGGTTGCCAGCAGTAAATACAGCAGTACACCAACAGTAGGTATTTCTGAAGAGAAATTTAGTGAGCCATAAATGGGAAACGATCTAACCAAACATAATTTTACGCGACCCAATCTTAGCCTGTTTACACTCGAAGACCTCTAAACACTAACATCATGCCAGATTCCAATCTGATATACAGAATGGGGAGATACACTGTGTTATAGGTATCAAACACTGAAACTACACAACCGGCTCTGTCTAGAAAGGCTACAGAATCACCTACGACTGAGGTGACCTGTACGAAGATATCATTTACAAACTCTATTATTGAAGCGTTATAATTCGTGTCCAGCAAGATTGTGAAAATCGTACGATCACGAGATCACGTAACCTTTGAATTTTTATCGGCTGGGTCTTTTGGATTACTACATATCGCCTGCTGTGAATGTGCTAAAGAATCGTTGGCGGCTTTGAATATGAAAATTATTAGCGATAAGACTGGTATCATCTGATTCAATCGTGGGAACACTTCTCATGCAGCATCGGCAAGGTTGTTAAATCTTGAGCTATTTTGTTCTTTGGCTATTTCCACACGTAGAGTATGTTTTGGATTACCGTGTGCTGGCAGTGCTTTTTTTTTTCTATTTGATATCTTCTTTACTCGCATTTTGTTTGGCTTTCACGCACCCGGTGGACTCTTTGTATACTAGATTCTTAATATAACAACCATGTTGCGTTGTATTTACAAATAACAACTTTGCGCCAGTATATGTATTTAATAATCGACATATTTGTGTGATACGGTGCATAAAATAATACTGAGTATAAGTGCTAGGATGTTACTTGCGTTCAGGGATAATACTCACTGCAACAAGCTGTCATTAGATCTCCGAAAATATAAAACCTTTTCGCCCAGTAGCGTCTAGTAAAGCACACATTGTTTTAGATGAATATTTTATGATATATTAATAATCATTTTATAGAAATATTATATCACTATTGTAACATCTATAAAGCTGATTAATAGTTGAGACATTAACAGCCTTAGAGTAATGAATCATTTTTCTATTTAATAGGCATGATCGACTAGTATCGAATGATATAGACGTAAAATATCGTTGAAGTAGCAGCATTAGTAGAGTTAGTAGTAGTAGTGGTAGTAGTAGTGTTAGTAGTAGTAGTAGTAGTAGTAGTAGTAGTAGTAGTAGTATCATCGTCATGGTGATGAAGTTGATGATGATGATGAAAATAAAGATGATAATGCGGATCATCATCATCATCATCATCATCTTCAGCAGCAGCATATGTGATATTTGTTTTTGTTCCACTTCATTTTTTGCTTTTGTTTTCGTCCTTTGCTGTTGTCATTCCTGCTGTTGCTGTTTAAAACCAGCCCAGCTATCAATGAAGACACCAATAATCAAATTCCTTTTAGGTGGTCTTTCA
Organism: Octopus bimaculoides; assembly: GCF_001194135.2. NCBI lineage: Eukaryota > Metazoa > Mollusca > Cephalopoda > Octopoda > Octopodidae > Octopus > Octopus bimaculoides. The sequence goes on from NC_068982.1 coordinate 117,627,440, forward strand.
AATTCAACACAGTATATGTCGGCAATATGTCCTTCCGTTTTTACGATCATACGTTGAGATTATGGAGAACTTGGTTAGTATTTCTTCGGCGCATCGTAAGCTATAAACCCGTGACTTTTGTTGTTAAAGTTTCAATTGTAAGAATTTTTTAGGATGATTGAAAATTCAGAATTGTGGAATAAGAAAAAAAATGATCATTTCTTATTAAAACGATACACATTTCACCATCTTGGTGTGAATTACACTATTTAGTGAAATTGAAGATAAATACAATTGATATAAATTAACCCTTCATTTTTTAAACATTAATTTATTAAGAAACGTTAAGATAACCTGATACTATTGAGTACCATTCTAAACACCAACATTTTTGATTTTCGTATATACACTTTACAATTTCAAAATTAATTGTTAAGTAATTTTTAACAGATAACTTTTCAAAAGAAAAAACATGTCAGAATGGTAAACATGTATGCACATATAATGAGTTAACTTTCTAGAGTTATCGCTTAGCACAATTACAATGAATAGTCAAACGTTCAAAATCTCCGTTTGTATACCTTGAAATACAAAGGGCAAAAAACAGAAAGTCTTCGTATATGTGATGGTAGATAGAGCTGGCTGCCACTTCTAACATTTCAAACATCCACCTAATGGATCTATAGATAGCTAGATTCGTAGTCCATATTCATATTTTACTGTATTTTTCCTGCGTGTCTCTCCTTTGATCGCTTCAAAAGTCTCTGAAATATTTTATATAAATGTGTTTACAGATTTTCAATAATTTATACAGAGCCAGTTTTTAATACGTCCAGCAATACTAACAATATAATTTACACGTAACACATTACATAATGCACGTAGTTTTCAAATTGAAGCTTTGTTCATTGAAATATATTTCAATTCGATAAATTTTACTTAATGAGATTATTTATATGAAAGCGTAGCCATGGCGCTAAAAAACAACTGTGTTAAGAATATTCTCAGAGGAGGTTGTTAAACGTAGAGCATATATAGTTAATGGATTTCCCCCGAATTTGTCATTGGCATATAACCTACAAACTTAGCAGGCAATGAAATGACAGAAACGCAGTAGTACGCTCTTTCTTTCTCTCTCTCTCTCTCTCTCTCT
>NC_068982.1:117628854-117630291 GCF_001194135.2 Octopus bimaculoides
TATATATATATATATATATATATATATATATATATATATATATGCCTTTGTATGTGTCTGTGCGTGTGCATGTTTGTATGTATGTATGTACATACATGTATGTGTACTGATAATGGATAAATAAATATAACATTAAATTATTTTTACATACCAGTATATTTTAATTTCGTCACATTGCTTGTATATGTATACGTTGTCGCTTTCTCTCTCTCTATCATAGACTCACACAATCTCCATTTCGCTCTTTCCCACTTACACGCACACAAATGTACACAAATGTACACATACACACAGGCACACACCCACATATACAACATGCGCTCGCATATACAACGAAATGAAAACCAACGCTAGCATCAATTAAACTTTCGAAATACGCTTCAGCTCATATATCAAACGTGTTATATACGATAGCATAAAACAAAACAAGTAGAGAAAAATATCTCCCATAGCTATATTTCTGAAGGCACAATGATCACAAAGATTGGATTCTGAATTCAAAGAACACTTAGAATAAAGTGAATTACATACATACATACATACATACGTACATTCATACATACATACATGTAAGTATGAGTGTGTGAGCTTTCGGTGTGTGTATGTGTGCTCGTGCGCTTGTTTATGCACATACATGTACATACACACACACATATACAGAATAGCGGAATACGTAGTGGAAAGAACTACTTAATAAAGCAATATACTGTTGACTTTATTTTCTGATTAAATTTATTTCATAAGCAGTCAAAATTTTTATCAAACAATTGCGATTTGTTCACTAACATAGCTCCACTGAGACAATTCCAGTACGAATCCCTAGTGACATGAGAAGATCTCATTTTCGTGATGAATACACACATACACGGACATATATTTATATAGACACATAAAAACACACAACAATAATACACATATACATATACGCACCGCGCACACATATATACGAACACACACACACACACACACACATACACACACACATACACACACACACACAAATATATATATATATATATATATTTATATATAAACTTAAAACTTATATATGTTTCGACGAAAGATTGGTCCAGGCCATGTCTAACTTAATAGTACCACCTGATAGGATTATCTAAATCCTTTTTACAGTCAAGTTTGGTCTATGGTCCATTCAAGTAGTGAGTTCTTATTGAGTGAGTTGTATCCAGCTATGGGTGTCTTGTCTGGTACTCTTTGAAGAAAGCTGTCTAGACTCTGTTTAAAGCTGATAGGATCTGTCTCCTCTTTTATCTGTTTCTGGACAGTGTTAAACAGGGCAGGGCCTGTTGAGGAAAAGAAATTATGCCGCAGTGTACCTATATGTTGTGATTCTAAATTGGGCAGGGGACGTATGGCTCGTGGTCCAAGCCTTGGATGAACCTTGAAACTAATGTTCAGGTCGTTTGGGCAATGCTGGGG
>NC_068982.1:117630301-117632451 GCF_001194135.2 Octopus bimaculoides
AGGTCGTTTGGGCAATGCTGGCGGTATATATATATATATATATATATATATATATATATATATACAAATGATGTAAAATCATCAACCGTATATCACACTAAGTGTATACACACCATTAGGAGGCATGATACTTTGGAACTCTCAAATAAAATCTGTTCATAGGTTTGTGTTTGAAACACTAAATATATCGAATGGAGATGAACATCATCACTACCGTGACTCACCAGGAAGCCAGGGGCGTTTAACCCTCTACCACTGCTTCTTGACAACTGGTGCTGGAGTGTTTACACCCGGTTACTTGACGGTTCGGTGAAAGAGCGATAGAATAGTTATGAGGGTTAAAAAAACTAAGCAGTGTCCGATAATAATATTTGTCCGACTAAAACTCTTCAAGTTGGTGCTCCAGCATATCTGCAGAGAAGTGACTGAAACGAGTAAAAGAGGAAACAAAAAGATAAAATATAAAGGAAATATAAAAGATAAAAGACGATTAGTTTGTCATTCATGAACACTATAAAGGGAGTATGTAGTATAGAGGGGAAGAAAGAGCTAAAGATTATCCATTTAGTTCAACTGTTGTATATAATCATAAAGATTACGATGTACCTACCTGTGAGTGTTTATGTCTGTTTGAGTATATATATGTGCACACACATATACGTGCGTGCATACACACACACATACAAACACACATATGTTTTAAGAGAGAGAGCGATACGCACTGACCAAAATAAGTTTAAGACCGTACCAATATCATGCAAATTAATAAACCAAATGGCTTGTCATATGGTTGGTCGTACTGCACTGTTTTGCTTAATAATCGAGCATTGTTATACATTAATTCGCTATGGAAAAACGTCGTAGTAATAGTCCAGTAATTAGATTAAACATCGTTTTCCTTCTTCAGTAAAATGTGTCCTTCATGAACACTAGCAAGCAACTAGAATGCAGCAAAACGGCTTGTGTTCAAGCATGGGAGCTTTATGAAGCCACTGGCCAATAGAAAGATCGACAAGGAATGGGCAAGCCGAGGAAACCAACAGTACAGATGGATAGGCGAATTCATAGGCTCTCTACAGGTAACCGAACGCTAACAGCAGTGAACATTTGCAAATAGTTATCTGATGAAACTGACGCCAGCTTTACAACATAAGCTGTCAGAAACCGCCTATATGAATTTGAACTGTTCGGCTGGATCGCTCGAAAGAAGCCGATAATTTTGGAGACGAACCGGCAGAAGCGAATCATGTTTGCTAAAAGCCATATTCAATGGACGGCCGAAGACTGGTCAAAAGTTCTTTAGAGCGATGAATCCCGCTTCTACATCTTTGAATTAGACGGAAGGACTTATGTTAGAAGCCGTTCAACTGAAGAATTCCATCCTAAGTGTGTCAAGAAAGTGGAGCAAGCGGGTGGTTGTGGCGTAATGGAGTGGGTCACGTTCAGCAGCTTAGGTTTTGGTCCAATTGTTAAGATTCATGGCAGACTGAACAATGTAAGCCATCTGTAATTAGTAAATGAAAATGTGCTGTTCCCATATTTACATAATCAGGTGCCACCGAGAGCTATTTTCCTGCAGGACACTTGCCTCGTTCATAAGGCTAGACAATTTTTGCAATGCTTTGAGCGCAATAATATGGTGGTTATTGAGTGGCCTCCGCAGAGCCCGATAGAGAATTTATGGAATTATATTTCTATTAGAGTTCATGCTAAAAAAAAAAGCAACAAATTTGTTCTAGTTATATAATTTTATTGAAGAAACTTGGTAGAACATTCCAAGTGAATTTTGTGCTCATTTGTCGAACTCCATGGTACGCTGTTGCAAGACAGTAATTGAAAATAACGGCTATGGAACTAGATCCTTTGTGCCGTAATTTTTTTATTTAAGCAAAATACTGTTGGAATGGTCTTAAACTTATTGTGCCGACAGTCTTTAATCATTTGAATTAATTGCACATTCAAATTATTCAAATTTTAGAAAGATGTATAATACCTATATCATTCGAAAGAGAAAGAAATTCTATATATGCTGTAAAAAGTAAAGTCTTTTGATACAGTTTTGTAAAGAATAAATTAATGAAGGAAGAGAACTGTCATAATCGGTCTTAAAACTATTTTGGCCAGTGTGTGTATATACATATGTATATATA
>NC_068982.1:117632485-117634370 GCF_001194135.2 Octopus bimaculoides
ATATATATATATATATACACACACACACATACATATACACATAAACATTAAAAGGTAGGCGCAATTCAAAGTAAAATAGAGAGTCGGTGATTGGCGGTTTTAGTAGAATAAATGTGTGCAGCATGAGTGCAGCAGATGGAAATATTGGTACAATTTCATTCAGTGCTTTTTTTTTCACGACAGGGAAATGTGATGCCGCAATATCTCAAAAACGAGTACGATTAAAGTATTAAACCGACGCAATAATAATAGAACTTATGACATGTCAGTAGTTAGAAGGCAAAGAGTAACTTAAGTTTATTTCATCAAAGAAGCCACAGAGAAGAGTTTCTTTATTCGTCGACCCGAAACGTGAAATACTTCTATTCATAAGTAATCAATAAGTTCATATGATAAAGTAATAGATTTTCTTGAAGTGGAAATTATATTTCAAAAGCAAAGAGAGGCATACAATCGCAATGCACATCCACAACCACGAACATAGATGCACGCTTGCAGGTACACTCGCACGCACGCGCACATATACACATACATACACACGCACACACACGCGCGCGCACACACACGCGCGCACACACATACACACATACACACATACACACATATATATATATTTATTTATATACGCTCACGCATCTGTCTCTCTCTTTATCGCTCTCTCTCACTCTCTATCTATCTATACACATATGTATTTGTATATATGATATACATACACCCCCTACTAACATGTGTGTGTGTGTATCTGTCGTTGCTTGTCTACCAACACTTAACAGCTGATGTTGGGTTCTTTGCTTCTGCGTAATATAACGGTCAAGCCTAAACCAATATACATCATTTTAGACTAACATTCTCACAGGGGAATGCTCATATTAAATAAGTAAAACTGCAGAATCTAAGGAAGTGGTCACTGATGTACGTCAACAAAAATTACAATTACGTATGTGTATTCGTAAGTTATAATATACAAATATTTTGTTGGAAATAGTCAAATTTGGCTTCAGTTTGTCTGGGAAATAATGAGGAAGTGTGAATTGAAAATATATATTAATTTCTCTTGTCTAGTTAAGGGGAACAACAGACATGACAAATGCACCCTCTCCTTAAAGCGTAGCAACTTATTCAACCCCACCAAATTCAATATCATCGTATGACATCTAGTAAAAGGAGCACTAGTAAATCATTTGTGTAGTATATTTTGTACAAAATTTAGCAGGTTAAATATTTTAGAAATAAGCTCATGGCTGGCTGCCGACAAATGTTTCTGCTTTTAAAAAGAAGAAAGGATTTTATCCTTTATAGCTCTACTGTTCAGTATCTATGCGTTGAATAAAATTTATTTTTCTACTTGTTCTGCCATACGTTTCAGCGCTTCGAAAACAAACTTGTTTGTTTGCATACGGCGTATTGTAGAAATCATTTAAATAAGCAAATAGAAGTATGTTAATTGGTCAAATACATCATAACACATGTTGGACACTAGCATTATCAGTTTTGAGCATGCTTCGTTTCTTTGACGCTTCCACAGAAGCAAAAAATAGTACCAGATTTGGTATAGTTGTTGCAGTGAACTCAATGTAATTGTTTATAGTATGTTTCATTTGTAAGTGAAAAAATGTGTTTAGAATACAAGTATTATTTATTATGAGCTCATCATTCTAGATTACCATGATGATAGTGGATAGCATGCATATATGCATGATTATGATTATCTGTGATTTTGCCATCTGCATCTTTCTGACTCTGTGTATGGCTGTTTAGATACGCAAGTAAATGTTATGAATAGCTTATTTCTAAATTTATATATAACTATCAGTTTTAACTACATATCTATCTATCTATCTATCTATCTATCTATCTATCTATCTATCTATCTATCTATCTATCT
>NC_068982.1:117634506-117639623 GCF_001194135.2 Octopus bimaculoides
TATATATATGAGTGTGTGCGTGTGCGTGTGTGTGTGTGTGTGTGTGTGTGTGTGTGTATGTATATGCAGTATAGGTCTACATACACATATACATGTATGTATATGTGTATGTATACCTATATGTATGTATGTATAGTTTTAATTTTAACACTATATTGGCTTTGCACTCATTGAATCTCCATGTATATTACATACGTCATACTTGTCTGGATAGTAAGACCATCAAAATAGACCGTAATTTTACGGTTGAATAAACAATTTACGTTTTATCATTTGCTAGACTTACCTTGTAAAGACAACGTTACACATATTGTAGTATACCTATATGGTAGCCACTTTAAAGCACTTGACTGTTATAGTCTATAAATATTGCCTTTGTTTATAATGGAATGTTTTGTTTTTATATACACTCACGATACAATTTTTTATTGTTAATGATATCGCTTTTGTTCTTTTTTATTTGCATTAATGTGTGTTATTTCTATTTGTTTCTTTCTCATGTGAGAATGTGAGTGCACACATTTTCTGAGCTCCTAGTAAGATGATTTTCTCCAGCATAATTTGACGAAGTTAGTTTTCCTTCGATTTACCAGTCTTCGAATATTCCACTCTATTAGACGGAAAATATTTCGTGCCTAGACAATTTGACTAATTTAATTTAAAATTCGATGGCCAAATCTCCGTCACGAAAAGAAGCTTGCCATGATAGTAATAGTATTGCGCATTCCTTCATCGACAAATATTTGGAAATGTGATGGAAGACTTAGACAACACGAAAAACGAAATAGTACCATTTTAAAGACGAATTTAACTCTAAAAATGTAAATTAACCGGTACGTAATAAAACGAAGCAACGATGTGAATAAGATCAAGATACAATAACAAGTACAGAGACATATATTTTGCTAATGTAGTTACGCAAAATGCAGATTAGGCATAAAACATATCAAGACAAAGTAAATGGTAGGAGTATGTTATGTATCTCCTTGAAAGTGCCAATAGGAATAGTCCAAAAAAGTTGTCATTTCAGACAGATCTCTGTCTATTGGGTGGTAAGATGCATGGGTCGCGCTGAGGATGGTTTTTATAGAAGTGTGTATGAGTTATTTAAGTTTGAAGATGAAACGAAATTGTAAACAGACCTCTTCTGTAACTATGCAGCTTGCAGAAAATTTGAAGTATATGTACAGGAAAATTAAATTGATTACAGGCAGAGGCATTTGTACTGAAGGCAGTCCGTCTCTCCTGGCATTTTTTACGTGAGAGTATGAAGACAGAAATGAGAAACAGCATGTATTTCGGCGAGGTCATCCAACATATTGTAATGCCACTGGAAAATCGTTTTGCTATTTCGCACGTTGTATGTCACTGCAAATGTTGTGACAGAGTACACAGCTTATAGTCTAGTCACAAAGCTAAAAGTAGTCAAGGTCAATAAATAAATGACTCCATAATTTAAGGATAACAAAATTATCATACGTTATAAAACGTGTATACGTATGCATATATGTATACACTCACACACAGATACATATATGACAGTCATACATATGTGTGCATGTGTGTGAGAGCGAGTGTGTGCGCGCGAATGTGTGTGTGAGCGTGTGTGTGTGTGAGAGTATTTATGCGCACATATACACACATACATACTTTTAATATGTTCACACCCCGTACCTTAGTGTATCTAAGAGTATGCAAATGTATTATATAAAATTAAGCAACAACGTTTATATCCAATAGATGTATTATGTATACGAGGGTAAATGTTCACTTGATTGTGTTGCAAAGGAAAGCTTTGTTAGAAATGTTAAATATGTGGTAAATGCTAAATAATGTAGATTTATTCAAAGATCTCTAGGAATTTACCATTATTATAGTATGCCAATTCTACAACAATAATCGATCGCAACAGTCATGGTCATTATTGAAATCTTTGAGCCTTTGATGTAATTCACCTTTAACATTTCTCTAATAGTAAAAATAAAGAAACCTAGAAATACAACAACGATTTGCAATTCTCGTGATGATCTTTTAATATTTTACATGAGAAAATAAAGTGTCTTAAAAAAAAAACAACCATTTTACTATTTGCAATACCTGCACGTAAAAAGCGGAATTCCTTTTATTTTAAAGAGCGTCTCATGAACACATAAATGGAAAGGAATGAAAGCAAACAGAAATCGACAATTGATCTAGCAATATCATGTCAAAGCACTAAAATTGTTTCATTAATCAGTTTACTGAAATATCTCCCCCCCCCCACCACACCTACATCTTTTACTAATGGGCGTAAGAGGTAATATTACAATGCTGTGTAACTCTGAAGACGAAAAATTGATATAAAGTCATAGGTGCTGTGAGCGTTTTCTAATACGAGCAGGAGTAACACTTGATCAAGTTTAATGATGTTTTACTTCAATAGACTACTAACAATGAAACCCTATTTTCCTCCTAGCATGATGCCGTCATCAATATAAACAATACAAAACGCCTAATCGAGAAAAGAGCACATTTAACTCACACAAGTAATATATGTACAAACACACACAAAGACGGACACACGGAGACATAGACACAGACACAAACGCACAGATACACAGACATACACACACATGCACACACACACTCAGATATATAAATATACACACATATATATATATATATATATATATACATATATGTATATATATATATATGTTTGTATATATATATATATATGTATATATATGGATATATGTATATGTGTGTGTGTGTGTGTGTATGTATATATATTTGTATATATATATATATATATATATGTGTGTGTGTGTGTGTGTGTGTTTGTGTGTGTGTGTGTGCGCGTGTATACACATACATATATATACACATGTAAATACAGATTTATGTATCTTTATATCTCTACAAGTAGAGAAAAAGAAGGGAGATGGATTGGTAGATAAATACACATAGTTAAAATAAGAAAAGGATTTACGCAGTGTGTACAGTGTGTGCAATTAAAATTATCAACGGGAATATCTAACAATGACTGACTACCTATTGTACAAATTAGAAGAGAGGTTAATTTTATTGTTGTATTCTGTAGACTGTTCCACCGAGTCATGCTTGTATTCAAAATATGTTGGCATATTTTGTATGATATATATTTATAATATCATCTGTATATGTATAAGGAAATACACGCACATGTATAGACATACATATGTATATAGAAGGAGGTAGATAGATAGGCATAGATAGTTATGTCGAAACACACGCACACAACACACTTGCACAATCTTATATAATTTGTGTGTGTTCATGTGATAGAAAACAGCAGTTTCTTTCGCTGAATATATTTCCCGAATCAAATTCCATCACGAACTCGAAATGTTCACGAAATATTCAGTCAGAAAGGTTGTATTTTCTTGTAGCAATTATGAATGTCTTAGATATATCTATGTATGTGTCTCTATGTATGCATGCATGTAATAATGCATGACCATATTTTGTGTATGTGTATATGTAAGTCTGAATGTTTCTGTGTGTGGATGCATACATGCATATAAGTATACACACACGTACACATACATGTATATACACTATGTTGGTTTGTTCGTGTATGTGTTTGCATGCGCATGTATGTTAATGTGCACAAGCACATATATGCATAAACTTCGATACGTGATCACTTTGACGTAAATATAGATAGTTCGAATACGTAGATATGTTGACATGATACATTTCTTGTGCGTTTTACACATTTTAACGAGTCATTTTTTACGACTTAGCCTGTAATCATTTTCTAGGACTGAACGGAATATTTCATTGAAATTTATTTCATGTCATGAGATCTTCATAATTAGGAAGAGCCATGCTACTATTCTTAATCCCTTCAGTCTCAAACTTACAGTAGAGGTCAGTATGAAAATACATAATTCCCTGGATGTGAAACTGGACAGAGGTTCATATTTGTATAAGAAAACGGTAGATACGTATTTTATTAGCACACCCTGTTACCATCTAATCGCAGTTTTGAAAAACTTATTAACAGAGGGAACTTCAAGCAAGCGTCCTATAAGAAGATCTTCGATGCTGTGGAAATCGTAGGCTTTTGCTTATCAAGATGTCTCCTTAGCATTAAAATATATTTAACTCTGCTCCAGCACACAGCGTCCTTGCACACACTAATAAATATTTTTGACCGCACACTTTTCCAGTCAAATACTCTCTATCTCTATCTCTCTCTTACCCTCACCCTATCCATCATTCCCCTAGACATATCTTCCGTTCAGACATGTTTAATTTTAGCAGTGATATCTTCGAAAAATATGTCGGAAGTAAAAGAATTAGAATAACACATGCGTTCAACTCCATTTATATATATATATATATATATATATATATATATATATTTCATGCTGAGAGCAATTTAGGTCTTAATAGACACAAGATGTGATCTATTTCTAGCACATTAATTGTCCACGTTAGTGGTCAACGTTATTTTTAAAAATGTACCTTAATCCCCTGAGATTGCAGATATTATTTCTGAATCTCTTTGATTCATTTTCTGCAGATATATTCCTGGAATTAGCGCGCCAAAACGAAGACTTTTGAATTTCACCATTAAGCTGTTATTAGCAGAACCATATACACGCGGTGGGCAACTTTGTATACAATTCTGATGATTGCGGTTACATTACAGATCAGGCTGAAGAGGAATGGACAATCGGTAAGATTTGTTAAATCCGAAACCGTGTTCCTTTCTGTAGAAGAGCTTAGGCTCGAAACGTTAAAGACTTTCTCAATTCCAGAGCGTTATACTAATACATCTATTTGTTTTCAAAACCACCTGTCTTCGTTTGTTGTTTTTTTGTAAATTCTACCTGTATATATATATAATTATTACAAATTAAAAGGGTAAAGGTTTATCAATTTATTAATTTATTAATAAATCAACAATTAATAATTTTTACCAAGCCCTTCGGTATGTAAGCACCATTATCGGTGGAGAACTTATTTAAAAGTTCTTATATATTTATAAACATAATTAAGGGATCAGCAAAATATTTGCTTCACCACATACCGAAGTTCAGAAATAGCACCTAAAAATCTGAGACTCCAACAGATAGCATTACCTG
>NC_068982.1:117640508-117643652 GCF_001194135.2 Octopus bimaculoides
TATATATATGTATGTATGTATAATCAAATGAATAATAAGAGACGATGGATAATTATCAGCTCATTACAACTGTTTCTTACGCATTATTTAATAGAAGAATAATAGTTAGATGAGATGTAATTTTACAAACAAATGAATATCCCACGAATACAGTCGGGACGTGGATGAAGTTTGTCAAGGCAAACTATTAAACGAGAGAATGACGTTGAAGGCATTTGTGTTTGTGCGTCTGTCCCCACCACCGCTTGATACCAAATGTTGGTATATCTGCGTCGCCATAACTTAGCAGTTCCTCCAATGAAACCGATAGAATGGTTACCATGCATAAAAGAATTAAAATTCTTGAAAGCGGTGTTCCAGCATAGATTTATATTCAGTTATTATGGACGAGAATTGTGTTTCATATATACCATTATACGTAGTGTCACATTAGTCCTACAGGGTCTCTAAGTTCCAATCTTTTAGCAGGAAAAAATCTTTTTTGGAACGCAAAATATGTAAAGTAGGTTTACATACGTTTTGACATATTTTTTATCGAAAGTATTTTCTTTGCCCCGAAAAACTTTATTCGCGTTTTTATGCATAATACAAAGAGGGAGAGAGGGGGAGAAAGAGAGAGGGAGAGAGAGAGAAATATGATTCTGTATTTCTTAGAATACTTGGCTTAAATTTAATACACTAACATTGCATTCGTATTTCATCTCCGATCTATATGCCAATACAATTTCTCTCTCTTTCTCTCCCTCTCTCTCTCTCTCTCCCTCTCTCTCTCTCTCCCTCTCTCTCTCTCTCTCTATCTATCTATCTCTGTATATATATATATATATATATATATATATTAGTTGTATTGATATATCTAACGATATATAACTATTTCTATATCTTTATTTATATACTCCGTGTATATGTGCAGAAGTATACATATACGTGTGTGGGATGTGAATGTATGTATATCAGTGCACGTATGCCTGTGTTTATATGTTTACGTGTACAATGGGAGTGAGAGGGACAGAATATTTTAGGAACGTTTTTTTAACTCTAGCAATTCTTTTCCTATCCATTAACGCCTACTGATTGACGTGTACAGATTTTCTTCTATATTTTGAAATTTGAGAGTTATAAATCGACAGACGTAGCATTCTGTTGAAATATTTAAAAAAATGATGGTAACTAACACACACTTTCAATGTTCGATAATATTTCCTTTTTATTAGATAACGTTGTGCTGTTCCTTGCAGTAGGCAAATATAGGCTGGCCTTTGAAAATTGTTTTGCTTTGAGCTCGATTCGTGATAACATTTCGTGAAATTAGATTTCCTCTTGACGGATAGAGTTACATTGTTCAGGCTACAAAAATTGTGATTCCATAGAGTGAGGTCTTAAAATACATTGATTCGTAATGCTGGTTCAATTTGTATTTTTTATTCTTAATATGAAGATTTCTTTTGTTGCATTATGAATGTATGTGCGTGCGTATCAGTGCTTTTTTTTTTTATATATCTGCAAAGATGTGGACTTTAAGAGGTGAATCACAAATGTAACCCTTTAATATTTCTTTATTTGAATATCGTGTGTCATAAACGAATATATCATGCTTACCCTCTGGGGATCATACTTCTTCCGTCTCCGTTACTGAATATAAATAACGGCTCAATCATTACTAAACAAATCTTGCACAAGGACTAAAACAAAAGTACAAGTCCTAAGTGTGTAAGCTGAAAATCTCACTAGTTAAAATAGGGAAACACTGAAGCCAGAGAAGAATGTAGTTTTAGTTTACTTAATCTATGATGCATTGCAGCACTTGTGTATATTTACATTCTAAATTATCAAAAATACTATCTTTCATATAAATTTCTCGCCTTTTTCAGCTTCGCTGCAATCATCGGCAACATCACAGTTACAACGATCGTTACTATATTTTTTCCCCTCCAGTGTCTTTGCAGCAACAACTAGTGAGTATACCTCTATCACCCATAGCTTTAATAGAAGCAGTGTATATCCACTGCTACAATTTGACAGCTGCACACCACCAAACACGCTACAGCCTCTGATATTACTGGTATCATTTCGAGAATGGCTGCTGCTACAATGATAACCTATTCATATCACCATTACACGCTCGGACACCACAGAGTCACTGTCCACACAACAATCAAGATAACCGGTCCTCTGTAGGTTAACATTTCTTAATTGTTTTCTTTTGTTGATTGTTTTGCGCCTGGAATACATAATCGTTATTGAATATTTTCGTCTTATATGAATCTTTACTTTAATATTCTATTATTCTACTTCTTTGTTACAATGCTTCACGCAAGCTACAACGCTTTTCTTTCATCCGCAGGACAAGTATGTAACGGCCAGAGAATTATTCATACTATCAGAGAAAGATGTCAAGACTGGTTCACAAGTCTTATCCCTCAAACCATGTTTGAGGTAAAGTCCTACTCCAGATATTTTCCGCAACATTCACGTGTCTAAATATTTCCACCTACGAGGTTTCCCAACTTTCTTCGAATTCCTTGCCCCACTTCTGTACCAAGAAGCCCATGCGATACAGGCATTAAGACCTTCGAACGACTATACCCCCACCACTTGCAGCAGTTATCAGTTCCTATTATTATTACACCTGGCACTCAAATGCCTCCACAGATTTGTTGAACTTGGAAAAACACAAACGTAATAGAGGTTACTCTTACTCAACAACTAGCAGCCTCTAGTAACCTCTCAAAAGCTTTGGCGCACCCCAACCTAAATACTGGACCACGACATCACTCACTTACTTGTACCTACGCCGATCTGCAGATCAACAACAACTAGGACTTAGTTAACGGAACTAATGAAAACCTGTTTCAACGAAGACATCTAGCTCAAACAAACTCCACTGCTACAAATTAAAGGAAGCAAGATCTCTCAAACATCAGTTGATATATATATATATGTTAAATCTCCGAACGATGTATTAACAGTAACTGCACGATAAAGTGAAGTATATTTGCCACTTAAATGTGGCTGACCCCGAGGGATGGATGTTACTGTTGCTTTTAGCCCCAGGAGGACATCTCCTCCAGCTGGCTATCGACACACATCTGTGCCCTGTCTGTATTTGCCAAGGGAAGTTATCCTTCCCATCTTGATCTACGA
>NC_068982.1:117644077-117653316 GCF_001194135.2 Octopus bimaculoides
ATATATATGTATGTATGTATGTATGTATGTATACATATATATATATTATAAAAGTTTAAAGTTAAATCAATAAAGGTATCAGAAGAAAAGTGAGAAATGAATTATCCGGATCGCATTTCTGTCATTTTAATTGTATATTATATTGCCTGCTTGCAATGAATACTGAGTGCGAATGAGCACTGAATAACCCGCTAGATTCGTGTGATTAAAATAGTGGTATCATCGGTTGTCAGAGAACACTTACGTTAAAGTGGCGATAAACACTACTAATCCATACCTAATTCATGCATAAATACATATTTGCTGGATAAAAGTCATCATTCTAAAAACTAAAAATCACGTTTAAAGGATGTCGTACACAAAATAGGATCAGACCGCTCTGCATTTCTATAACTTTCAAACCGCGTCTGTAACAGCAAAAGTCTTAACCTCAAATCTTAAATGATAGTTTACCACACTGTATTGATATACAGTTTTGAAATATGTCAGGTGTTCAAATGATTTTACCGTTTCCATCAACGAGTGTTTCGCGTCGAAGTGAAGGGACTATTATCGTTAAACACAGCTACATTTGTGTCTAAATCAAGCATATCTCATCCATGCAAAAATATTTACTTCGTTTGTATTCTGCTTCGTAAAGGAGCTGCTGGATAATCAGGTGCAGAAATATTTCCTCACTGGCAAACTCTCTTGTTATCTGCTTTCTATTTGTAATTTATTTTGTTGCTGTTAAAGCGTGTTAAAAGATTTTATATTTTCGTTATAACTGCGAAATAATCATAAATGTGTTCGTTGGGGGCTGTGAGCTTTTCTAATATTTACACTTTGAGTCGATCATTGAATTTCCGTAAAAGTTATAATTTAGTTCCAAAATTGTACTTTCCCCTTTTGTTTTGGTTTTTTTTTGTGGCATAGACAGGAATGGTGCACACTGCAACATTAGACGCCATTGCAACAGCGATAAGTCATGCAACAAATTTTAGCAAAGATAAAATTGTAAGGAGCATCATATTTTCACCACTGGATTTAAAACGCAGCATTAACAAGACTTACTAGTTTTCATCTGGAATGCTCCGCGTTACTTTATCATTTAAACACTCTATTTATTTATTTATTTATTTATTTATTCATTTTCCAATTCATTATATTTTTCACTTAATACCATATCTGAAAGGTTAAGAGAAATACAACGTTCGCAATGCAATATAACTGAAAGGAAAAAAGAATGGAGCTTAGTACATTCATGGAAGAAAGAGTTTGTCACGTATACAATGCCTTATAAATGTGTTATTTTATATCTGTTAAAAGATATTTCATTCCTATACCTGCTGTTGTTTATTTTATAATAACTTACGCGAAAGGAGTAAATGTTAATGACGTGTACACATAAAGACTATATATTAGATGATGATCGTGAAATGAAAGGTAACTAGATTCATAATTTTTTGTTTGATAGATTTGTATTTGCAAACACACACACGCACTCACACACACACGCACACACACATATGCAGATATATTGTGCGATGTGCACACATTCTTTTCTGGTTAAAGACATTGTGTAACTTAAAGGATATAGGGATACATTTTTCCAGTGAAAAATTATTAAATCCAAACTTTTCTTGAGTCCCACATACAATATGTGTGTTTAATTAGCAGAATCACTAGAACGTCGGATATAACGCATAAAAGCATATTACGGCTGTTACTTAACCTAAGATCTATCCTCACGGAAATCAAGTTTGCTTCTGCTGAGGTGTCAGTTAAATTTCATAACGCAATTAAAACGACAGTGGCCTCTGTCCAATATCAGAAGTTATGTGTCAATATTTGAAAGGCTATTTTTCAGCAACAAAAATGAATGAGCTGTCATGAACGAAAGTTGTAAAGTAGCAAGGTAATAAGTAGTGAGAGAGAGAGAGAGAGAGAGCGAAAGAGAGAAAGAGAATCAGAGTGAATAAGAATGTGTGGAAGAGTATGAGAATATGTGAAATAGAATGAGAGAGTAAGAATATGTGTGGAAGAGAGTGAGAGAGAGAGAGAGAGAGAGAGAGAGAGAGAAGTAGAAGGGAGAGAGTAGGATTGTGTTTATATTAGAAAATTACTAATTTTAAATCTCACAACGTGAGATATTCAGCAACAGTACTTTGTTGTAAAGATTGTTTGCCAACATAACATGGCAATCCTTGTTTAGGAATAATGTTGCTGTAATTTAGCCCCAGGAGACATCGTCTCTAGCTGGCTATACGACACGATCTGTGTCGATCAAGGGAATCTACATTTTCGATCAAGGGAATTTAGCACCACACTCAGATGAAAACAGGGTTATTTCTGTTCATCAGCACAGAATAATTGTTCGGCTAGAGGTGGCGCTGCCAAATTCCCGTTGCTGAATATCTCACGTTATGAGATTTAAAATTAGTAATTTTCTAATTTATAAATCAGTGACTAGTGGTCACTTTGAAAACTATATATTTCGAACAAGAATTTGGCAGTGCCACGTCTACCCGAACAATTATTCAGTGCTGATTAAGAGAAATGACCCAGAAATCGCGATACACAGATATTGTTTTGAGCTGAGTGGGGGTGCTAGATTACCTTGTTCGAAAATGTAAGGACACAGATCGTTTCATATAGCCAGCTGGAGATGATATCTCATAGGACTAAATTACAGTAAAATTATTCATAAACCAGGATTGCCATGTTATTTTGGCAAACAATCTTTATTGTATTTATATTGTTATCAGTGTGCGTAGACTATGTTTTTTTTTTTTAATTTTATTGGATGAAGAAACACATATTCGTCATTGATGGAGTCATATCTTTTGAATCATGTGTGGTATGCCAATGACCCAGCAAAAGACAATTCAACATCAGAGGATTATTATATATAACATGAATTTTGATATTGAGCGCGGAGAAATGTCAGCCCATGTTTCTTGACGGTATTGTGATTCGTGTTTTTAAGAGACATGAACAGAACGTATTTAATGCGTATTAATACATTACATGTTATGTTTATCCAATTTAATTATATTTGCCATTTCACGACTTAGATTCATGATAACAGCAGTTATAAAATAACACGCCAAATATTTTATATGAAATCATATTTACTCTTGACGAGAGAATCGGGCAATGGTTAAATAATTTAAAACATGATTCAATCAACATCAACTATAAAGACTTGCACCTTGTTGGGTCGCATAAGCTGAGTCCTAATCGCAAGCAGATAAATGAACTAGCATTATAGCGCAATACACTTAACATGAATAGTGGTAGAAACAAGTCTTAAACGGTGATTTTTGAATATGAGACTAATTCGTACGTGATATTAATGTATTTTCCCATTCCCTGTGAAGTACAACTCTCGTTTAATAGCAGGGCTATTGAAACGGCTACATACGACTATATTTTATTGCTGTGAATTCGGAATGACGTTCTTCCCCACTAAAATTATTGATCAAACGTGCTTGTACATCACTTTCTCTGATGCTGTAGAATACTGTTGGTAAAGCCGGATAAGTGGATCTTTTTGGATTTTTTACCTTATTTTCTTCTTGCTATCTCATATATTTCGAGCTGCAAATTTTATGGTCTCAATTGGTGTCTTCTACACAGCGTTCTTCAGCGAGACATTCACTCAACTGAGGTAACACTTAACCACATTATTATAATTTAGTTTTAGTATCGTATTCGATGGCTATGAATTTTACTTTCTCTAAAGCAAAACTTTGCAGATCCTGTAATCCTCCATCTAAACAAGAAGCTTCATCCACTGCATTTTCCCCTCCAAATTGATACACTCATTTGTGAGAAAATTTGTGTAGTTGATACTCAGATTATCGCAGTTTGTGAATGTCATAACTTGAACATTTGAACACAAATTTTGCAGACAATGCAGTGTGAAGATCTTGAAAGTGTACAACTGATAGAATAAAATCGGCTCCCTCGAACACATTTCAGGACCTTCAGGATGCAAAGCAAAATCACTTTACAAGCTTTTCCTTGTATTCTTAACACAGAAACAGAGAATTCTATCTGTCATTGTCTTCCTTCTACAAACCAACTCTCATCTTATCGTATTTCGCTTCACACACACACACACACACACACACACACACACACACACACACACACACACACACACACACACACACACACACACACACACACACACACACACTCACAAGCACAGAAAAATAATGAAGTATATGCCACCCTTTGTATGTGATGCAACACCAACAAATCAAGCACATGTGATTTAAACATTCATTCGACAGCCATACATTTACCTATAGAAACACACATATTTGCTAACGTTTCACTCTCTTTCCCATTTTCCCTTTCCATCTCAGGATAACGCCACTTATTTGCTCATGCGAGTAGTGCGCAAAAAGCACAGTCAGCAAATGACTGAATTTAAAAAAAACGATTATGCGCTTGACATGAACACACACATACACACACATGTACCCCCCCCACACACACACAAGACAATCGGAGAGCCACTAATGCACCACGTTTTTCATACACATATGTACACATACACAAGCATGTACACATACATGCGTCTCACCATGCTTTCACTCCCTTAAAACACCGCATGTGCCTTATCCCTCATCTTTCGGCCGACACCTAGACAACCAGGACTACGAATTACCTACATTTCCACATTACATATTTTTGGCCACAGATTTTTGGGTTGAAACGGGTTGAGTTTGTATGATGTGCGTGAGTGTGAGTATGTTCCTTATGCAGCCAAAACGGATTTGCCAATTGATTTTGACTTTAATTGCATCAATATATTCAGTAAGCTTTTGGCTACCAGCTAAACTATAACTTCATTCACATATTTGCATTACAAAACATTAAGATTATCATTTTTCTTTTAGTCACCTATCGTAAACGATATTTTATATCACCACCAAAATGAGGATGACGTCACATTTTCTATATGAGTGTGTTCACACGTTCCTTACCTATGTTAGGCCGATGACTGACAAGTATATGTGTGTGACAGTGTATGTGTCTGTCAGTATACATACATTTTAGTGACGACTGAACGCACGCACTTCTAAAGACAGAAACAGACACATACAGGGACAGATATAGGCTTCAGGTGTGCGTTAATGTATATGTCTGCGTGTGTGTCTCTTAGCTTATGTACATAACTCCCCCCTCGCCAACAGTTAAACGCGCCGATATTGAAAATTTTCTTGCGGCCTGGAATTCAAACAAACAACAACTTTCATTTTTAAGTATTACCAACAGAAGATTTAGCTGATTTAACACTATTCACAATACTCGCGAATATATCTGAAAAAGATATATTATTCTGGTTATTATAACAAATTGGGAAACTTGGCGAAGTACAAAGCCTCAGCGACTCTCGCAATATAATTACAGAAATTATATTCCACTCCTAACCAATTTCATGATATTGTTTTTTAACAGTCCTTGTATTCTTCATCGCTGTGAGTATCAACGTCGCACAACCTTTTTTACTGCGTTACTCCATATTTATCCTACAGCCTATAATGTTACACAGTTCAAAAACAGCATCGTCGTTTGAATACACTTGGTCCAGTGTTCGTTTCAAAATTGTTTAATAAATTATTTTTGTATAAAAAATTAAATTATGCCTTCTAAATTTTCTTGGACTTTCACTTTCTTCACAGTGACATTCATTCAAACCTGAATTTATTAACATTTAGTGCATGTTCCAAATAAATGTTGACTTTCTCTGCTTTCTTACATTGATGACGCATATTAACTTTTGCTAAAATGGTGACTTTCCATTTTTCATATCATAACTATGCTACAAGAAGTATGATTTACACCTATATGAACTACATTTCGTTTCGCTTGAATTTGTGCCTGTAAGTTTTTCTGTTTTCAATATTATCAATTCTATGAGTGTGTGTGTGTGTGTGTGTGTGTGTGTGTGTGCGTGTGTGTGTGTGTGTGTGTGTGTTTCTGCGTTCGTTACATCTATCGTAAATTATAGTAAACAACATTTTACGTTGTTTTAATGACGCCACTTCTATTGAAATAGCCATCCTTATCGTAGGTGATCCCATTGAAAATCATGATATTCTCATTCGTGTTCAAGATAGCTACCTGGAACGTGTTTTACAGACTCATCCCTCTTATGATGCTCTCCAGTATAATCTTATTCTCTGGAATGGACAACGCTGATATTATTTCAATATTTCTATGATTGAACCGTCAACAGGATTGTCAACTATAAACAAAAGGGTGTCGTCAAATTATTTCTATTCTTCCCAACTGATTTTAAGACCAGAACAATCAAAATCCTTTATACTATAGGCCAAAAGACTGAAATTTCGGAGGAGGGGACCAGTCGATTACATCAACCCCGATATCTCACTGTTACTGAATTTATCGATCTCGAAAGGATGAAAAGCAAAGTTGACCCCGGCGGCATTTGATTTAAAGAACGAAAAGACCGGCGAACAACTGCTCAAGCATTTTGTCCGGCATGCTAACGATTCTGTCAGCTCCCCATATTCCAGAACAATCAAATCAATTACACATGTCAAATAAACTTTATTTTCATTTACATATTTTCTACCTTATCTCAATATCCAGCTAAAGTTATTTCAAATACACTTCTCTACAACGACCAGGTTTCATTACAAAATGAAAATAGTTTCACACACTTTCAATTTCAAACAAAATTACAATCTACAGCATTACGACAGTGACAATTTGTGGATAATGAAAGTAATATTTCTCCGAATTAGATTATAATAAAGAAAGTTGATTATCTACCAAATAAACTATGTTTTTGACTCGACAACTCATATTTTCACAACTAAAATAGCCTCGGCAACTAGACTGGGTCGCACAATTTTGAGGTCATTTTCGGACAATATTTCGATTTATTTCTAATACTTTCACATTTGTCCGCTGTTTCCCACATGCGTAGAATTCTACTCGGACAAACATTTATAGAAATGTACGCATAAATATTGTATTAAAATAAGCCACAGCCCAAAAATTACTTTAAAAGACATCCATTTTTCTTTTTGTTATGAAGAAATACACCGTCATCTGTATGTATGTATATATGTATATATATACATAGTGAAATTCAGAATAAAAAAGCGAAAATGCACATTGAATATCAAAAACATAATAGATGTTTTAATGAAAATTAGCGATAAATAACTACAATTAGATGAACTGAGGTAGAGTTAAGAGGAATTAAATTCATTATTTTGAATTGTTAAAGAGATTCGAAGCCAAACAGGTGTCGTCATTGCTGTTCACTTGCTTTGAATGCGTATCAATTATCAAACCGTGTTGGATCTGCTAGTCCCTGAGTAAAAAGATTTTGCAAGTGAGGTAAGTAGTTCTGGACGTGGTGCAATTAGGGTAGATATAATACTGTAATATGAATAGTATAAGGAATGTATGGGTATTTGGGGCATTACTGGTAAGGTTCGTATCAATCCGTCGAAGAACCACTCTTCACAAATAACAAATCCGCCACCCACAATACAAACAGATACAGGTCAGTGAACACATAGAAAGGTGTGCTAGGAAACTTAATCCTAATTTCCCAATTTTCCCCTTCTATCAACGTTCACAGAACACATCAGTGCAGCAAAGAATGAATAAAGAAGCAAATTTCATCAATAAATATCATCCACAACTTAACATGAACACATAATACAGAACACTACTAACCTACAATTAATGCTATTAGCCTACCAACCATTTATTCACATACGTTTTATAGATAGAGATGTGACTGGTGTACCACATGCAGAAATACATGATATATTAATAAAGTTGCCCCAAATGTGTATTAAAGCTTCAACCCACCAGTGTGCAACACATCTTCCTTTCATGATAAAACCACTTATGATAAGTTATATATGTAACGAGCAAATATATTGATATAACTTAAAGTAGATGACTGGAATCGAACGTAGTTGATTGGTGTCATTTGCTGAATTTTCCCTTAAATTTTCTGTCGTGGCCCTCGTTAGAACACCCACAAACAAAGGAAATATTGCCGTAAAGAAAGAAAAAGAGTAACATATTCATAATTTATTTGACACTTTGGGTATTGAATATTCACTGAACCTATGGAATATACATATTATTGTCGAATAATTATGCGATAATCGGATGTGATATTTCATTCCGCTGAGGCAACTACAGGCGAACTGCTTCCTTATTAATCTCTTTTCCTTCTGACATTTAATAGGTTTCTTATAAAGCAAAACGAATGCCAGTATTGTAGACGAAAGTAAGTTGTATTTTCTTCATTACTCAATAGATCTTTTAAATCTAAACCTAAACTACTGCTGTAACGGCATATATTCGGCATTTAATATCCGAACATCATGCAGTTACTCGATATTATATTTCAGAAAGTTGTCTAATAACCAGCTTTCTTATCATTCATGCGAGTAATTATATTTAATTTACTAAACTACATATGTGAATTTTTTGGTTGATTTGAATATAATATAGCATTGGGGCGGTGACATTTTTTTCTAGAATAAAATATACATATTCGGAATGTTTCTAAAACGAAATGGCAATGATAATACAAAAAAATACTATGGAGAAATCAGCAAGATATCTGATTAATTTCATGAAAGATGATAACATATCCTTTGATTACTACTGATTTGTTGAGAAGCATGATATTACCACTTTGTAATGCTGTCTTCAGCTATGTCTTCATTAATGAATTTCCAACTATAAAAGAAGAAATGGGGCATTAGAGAATCTTCGACATATTCATACATTCGCTGATGATAATGTACTGTATATTCAGTTAAGCATCGACAGAGCAAATCGCCCGCGTGATAATTTGCATCCAATAATATATCATATGTCGTTTTTATTTCATTTTTGAAATGCATAATGTAATATAGGTTAATATAGATTATTGGCGCCCAAAATACGAAGATACCACACTAGTTTGTATTAGTTGTAATAATCAAACGAATTCATGATATTTTGAAATCATTTCATACGCACGTATCTAGTCGCATAATACGTAACAGAAAATGTATCCACTAAATAAATCTTCCTCTGCTAAAGGATTTCCAAAAATTCTCTCAAATGGAAGGTTCACGTAATGGATATATTACCTGTTATATATTGCTCAGACTTGGAAAGTAATCTCATTATTACAACGTCATATATATATATGTATATATGTATGCATACGTATATATATATATATA
>NC_068982.1:117654899-117657939 GCF_001194135.2 Octopus bimaculoides
TGTATGTATGTATGTATGTATATATACGCATATACATTTCCACTGGATCATATACCGCCGATTCTTTACTCTTTTACCAAAAGAAATGACATGAATATAGAGATATGACAGCTCGCATAATAATGATGATGATGATGATGATGATGATGATAATAATAGTAATAATAATAATAATAATAATAATAATAATAATAATAATCAATAATAATAATAATAATACCAGCAGATGACAACGTTTCCCTAAAAGAAGTGGAAACACTTTCAAAATAAAAAAAACCTGGAAATAGAGGTAACTCGAATGTGGAATCTAAAAACAGAAACAATTCCTATCATAGTAGGTGCCTTAGGTATAAATACAGAAAATGCACTACTGGGCACTGCACACATTCTACGCAAATCACTTTCAATACAGTAACCATAAGAGTATCACAGCAAACCACAGCACATACCCAAGGCACACAGAGTTGCGCTCGGTAGTGAAGTGAAAGCACGTTATAAAAATAAAACTACTGAACAATAATAATAATAATAATGATAATAATAATAATAATAATAATAATAATAATAATAATAATAATAATAATAATAATAATAATAATAATAATAATAATAATAATAATAATGAAAGGAGCAGATGGAGCCTCGCCATGTACTGATTAATAATACATCTAGCGAAGGTGTCACAATAGAAACACTGATAATTGCACAACTTGATAATAGCTAAAAGCAGAGTGAAAAATTCATATTAGCTGCTCCAGACCAAAGCTTATTAACCCGTAACTACCAAGCCAATGTGATAAAAAATGGAGCTGACCCAAAATGACGATTCTGTAACGATGTTATTGAAACTATAGACCACCTAATCTCAGGGTGTAGAGTCTTAACACCTGTAGAATATAAAGCAAGACATGACAGAGTCGGCCAGTATTTACAATGGACAATACGTCGGCATTATAAAATCACAACCGCTGACAACTTGTATAAACACCATCCTGAAGCTGTGACTGAGGGAGAAAATGTATCGATTCTCTGGGTATTCCCCGTACCTACAGACAAAACTATAAAAGCTAATAAATCGGATATTATCATAAAAGAACAGACAAAACAGTTTTGTTTATTAATTGATATGAGTATTCCTTGAGATCTCAATATAGCAACGAAAGAATTTGACAAGATCAGTAAATATATATACTTGCTAATAGAAATTGAAAAAAATGTGGCACCTCAAGGCGACTCCCATACCAGTGATTGTAGGATCTCTAGAATAATAAAAAAAAGGTAATAAAACTAATAAAACTATTTGAAAATGATATCAGGCTCCCCATCCCAATAGGAAGTGCAAAACATCGTGTTAACTGGAAAACGCATGTACTGAGAAGAGCATTATCGCTGTGAAAACAACATGGATTTATTTATATATTATTTTTTTTAAAAATACATATTTTACCTGTGAATTTGCGTGTGTAAACTGGGAATGCATACTATGAGCTTCTCTGGCCTAGGTATACGGAAAACACTCGGTGAGAAATGGAAGAAAATTTGAAGATAAAGACAACAGCAACAACAACAACAACCAGGACTTACAAATATATATAACATACAGAAAATTGCACTACTGGGCACTGCACACATCCTACGCAAAACACTTTCAATACAGTAACCATAAGAGCATCACAGCAAACCACAGCACATACCCAAGGCACACAGAGCTGCTCTCAGTATTGAAGTGAAAGCACGTTATAAAAACAAAACTACTGAACAACAACAACAACAACAACAACAACAACAATAATAATAATAATAATAATAATAATAATAATAATAATAATAATAATAATAATAATAATAATACTAAATGCCTTGATGAAGTTCCAGGCAGTGGCATTCATGGTTTCTTATCTTAAAAGATTGGAAGTTTTATCATGTACATCGTTTTATCTTGGTACAAAAGATGGGCTACAGCAAATATTCTGCTCAATACTAGAGACTTGCTTTTACCATAACCAGTTATGCATGTCCCTTATTGGCTGAAGATATGTGCATCTCTGATCATGAGCAGATCTAATGGGGGGGGGCATCCTAGCTATGCGTTGGGAGGAATTCTTTGGGGTTTGGATAATTCACCTTTGAAATATGGGTGTTCAACGTCCTTAAGTACCTTTTATTCAGGGAAGGTTTGAGTGGGATGGGGTACCCGACGTGAAGAAAATTCTAACTAGGCCCCTCCAGCGAGTCCCAATGCTGCTTATCTTGATATGAGATCACTATCTCACGTACATATGGTTGAGATGCGTGTGCTTGGTGTATTCTTATCAGACGGGTAGTCATGACGGGTATACTGTGTTTCGTATATTTTACCCCAGTGTCACTCTCATGACATTCACTGCTCTCTCACTCAGTAATAATAATAATTATAATAACTATTATAATATCAACACTAAACACTTTGTTTAGAGAAGGGTATACTTAAAGTGAATGAGCAGAGATTAGTTGAAGTTAATTCTATAAGGAGATGAAAGTGGATGACAGAATTGGAGGTAGAAAAGATCACAAGAGAACTTGAAAAGAAAGACTAGGTAGTAGGTAAGATGTAAAACAACATAAGTGATACAGCTCTAACCAAAGAAGAACCTAAAGGAAATAATAATAATAATATTATTATTATTAATAGTAATAATAATAATAATAATAATAATAATAATAATAATAATAATAATAATAATAATAATAATAATAATAATAATAATGGAGTCAATGAACTAGATAGGATACAACATACACAAATGAAAGAAAAAATAAAGAAAGAGTACTATAGACGAGTTAGATCAATACTAAAAACAGAGCTCAATGCTAAAAACAAGATAATGGGTATCAACACTTTAGCTGTCCCAGTTATAAGCTACAGCTACAACATCCTTAACTGGACACTAAACGAACTATGTAAAATAGACAGGAAAACAAGAAAAATAATGACAGGATATAGGATGCACCACCCAAAATCTGACATAGAAAGGCTATATATACAACGCACAGAAGGTGG
>NC_068982.1:117658763-117661182 GCF_001194135.2 Octopus bimaculoides
ATACAAAGACCTGGAAATAGAGATAACTCGAATGTGGAATCTAAAAACAGAAACAATTCCTATCATAGTAGGTGCCTTAGGTATAATAAAAAAATATTCAGACAAATACATAACAAAAATAGCAGGACTTACAAATATATATAACATACAGAAAATTGCACTACTGGGTACTGCACACATCCTACGCAAAACACTTTCAACACAGTAAACATAAGAGCACCACAGCAAACCACAGCACATACCCAAGGCGCACAGAGCTGCGCTCAGTAGTGAAGTGAAAGCACGTTATAAAAATAAAACTACTGAATAATAATAATAATAATAATAATAATAATAATAATAATAATATTAATAATAATAATAATAGTGCTACTAATAAGGAGAGGACAAATTTCACCAGCCACTTAAGTGATATAAATGAGGAAGATCAGAAGGTTTTAGATGAGTTGCAGGAAGTAATAATTAAAGAAGTTAGAAAAAGATTGCCAGCATTAAAAGGCACCAATAGAAGGAAGTTACTAGATATCACTAGGAAAGTAGATTCTGCTATCAGTAGGATAGATAGTAAAAATATAGGAGATACTAATTTACTTATCTATGCAGGAGGGGTAGTAGTCAACTGAAGATTGCGTATCTCACAGTTAAGGATTAGAAGAAAACAAATGTGGAAATGAAGACTACAAAATAAAGTGAAGACTTTAAGACACGATGTGCATAAAATACAAGCCTGGAAATTGAACAAGTTTGGAAACACAAGACGCAAATCTTCCCTTGAGAATAGATACTTAGTCAAATAGACAAGATTTGGAGCAGTAATAAATGGTCTGAAACAGCATATAATAGCAATTGCGGGGTCGATTTCCAGATATCAGAAAATAATAAATTAGTATCTAAAAAATAAATTATTTGAGACAGACCAGCTCAGATGTATAACTATATAAATAGTCGAGAACGAAGTACTGAAGATGGGAAACCTTATGCAGAAGAGGCTTGATAGTTCTGGAATGTTCCAGTCAATGATAATAGATATATAGAATGGTTAATGAAAGTGAGGGAAGAAGTAGCGAGTAAGAAGAAGCCATATCTAAGACTAACCAGTACATTAATGAGTTAAGTGTTAGGGAAAATCCCAAATTGGAAAAGCCTTTGACGAGCACTTTGACAACCAGAATTTACTGCCAGAAGAACATTGTACAGACATAGTATCTGGGTCATCTGCGCTTCAAACTTACTCTTAAATCTGTTTCAATCGATAGAGTGATCATGTTTGTTATCCTCTCCCGTTGGACTGGCTTCACATGAAGAAGCACCTCCAGTGTGATCCCAGTCCAGTTCGCCCTCGTCCAATAAAACACTAACATGAATATCATTACTAAATTGTTTTTTGCGGTTAATTTTCTACGGTGGGAGGGGATTAAGAGAAACTCTTTTGTGTAGTAGTTTATTCAGACAGTTGATGTTCTGTTTCAAATTCAGTTGGTACTTTTTATTTGTTTCTAATTCAAATACTTATAAGCAGTATAGATTATCCGATACCATAATTATATTTCTATCCTCCTTTTGTCAGGTATGAACAACAGAAATCAATGTTTGTTACAAAAAAATATTTTAAAAATTATTTTAAAAATATTATGAACAGGAGATAATCAAGACAAAAAAAGGTAAAAGTGTTGATGACATAGAAAAGTATCTTTTGAACAAGACAATGAAACTGAATAAATTATTGTACTCCTTATATTTTCTAATAAAGCCTATGAAGGTAAGATGCACATTCTAATATCAGATAAGACGATGCTTCTTTTATATGTATTACATCTGTTATCGGTAATCCACCGAGATTATATAATATATCTCACTATATTCAGGGATTTATATTTTTTTTCTAATAATCAAATAATGAATCCTATTCGCAACGCTTCTTAATGACATTTTGTTAGGTAATTTAATTTTTCCTTTGTTGGTTCCTTCCAAAATAGCAGGCATATAAGATATAACCATGCTTGTAACTTAAAACTTTTCAATATGTTTTTATCTATCTATCTATCTATCTATCTATCTATCTATCTATCTATCTATCTATCTATCCATCTATCTATCTAGCTATCTGTCTGTCTGTCTGTCTGTCTGTCTCCAAGCGAAACTAACTTGCTAGTATACTTACCTCGCTCACTGTGGGGTGGTTATCACCTCTGTCAGTGAATAGACAATGTGCTTTTCGTGATTATAAGGTGTTTGTCTCTTGTTCCTGGCAATGTCGGTGCTAATCTGCATTCTTAGTCGCTATTACTGACAACTGACTTTTCCTGTATTATTATATTGCGTCCAGCCACCTTCGTTAATACACACACAAACACACACACACATACATACACACACACACACACACACACACACACACACACACACACACACACACACA
>NC_068982.1:117661284-117664897 GCF_001194135.2 Octopus bimaculoides
TATATATATATATATATATATATATATATATATATATATGTATATTATATATATATAACTATGTTATTGTGTCTATCATTGGACATTTATTTAATCTGCGGAGAAAAGGAAGCATGGCGTATGTACAACTAATTTGCCAAATTGAGGAGAAGATGGTACCAATACAAATAGTTTCTAGTGACATTAGAGTTTCATTAGAGAGAGAAAGTGTTTGAACACTGAATGTATGTGGTTTTCTCCTT
The DNA here is from genome assembly GCF_001194135.2 of Octopus bimaculoides. Lineage (NCBI taxonomy): Eukaryota > Metazoa > Mollusca > Cephalopoda > Octopoda > Octopodidae > Octopus > Octopus bimaculoides. The sequence continues at coordinate 117,661,527 of NC_068982.1, forward strand.
TATAAAACTGGAAGCAAATATAGTCTGTATATGAAGAGAAAATATGTATTTTGTGATAGACATCTAATAACTCATATTGAACAGTTTATGCTCGAGGGAAAGTCTTTGATATAACTACTTAATTTTCTGAACGGGTTTAAACTTAATGTGTTTTGAGTGAGGGTACAATATATGTCAAATAATCAAAAATACGACGTGTTGTAATGCAGTACGCAGACACATACACACATAGTATGTACATATGTATATGTTCCTGTGCGTGAATCTATAGACAGACACACGCACATGCACAAATATAGATATTGTCATAAGTTGTGTTTAATAGCCAATCAAAATTTGCAATTCGTTTTTCCTTTCAGTATTTACTTTCTATATATGATGTTTATTTACGAATTTGTTTCTAAATGTTCTCGAAGACCTGGTCATTATGATGACTTGCTATTGCAGTGATTTTAATTGTTCCTGCAGTTGTTTCGTTTAGATTATATTTTTTCCGAAAATTCTTACGAACACATTCCATTTTGAAGATAATATAATATATTCCTTTTCGTTTCCACAGAAATAATATATCTTGACACTTTAAACACTATTATTCAATTCCAAACGTATTTAATAGAATATGTAAAAATGATTCTAACTAGAACGCTAGTTGAAAGCATAATATGGTTTGCACAGTGTAGAAAAGAGGAAATACTAAACAGAAAAAAGAAACGACGATGTAATTGTTTTTATAGACCAAAATCAAAACTTGTGCGCCATCCAATGCCTTCTAGTGCTGTATTCTGAAGCAATACTAATAACTTGAAGTACATATATATTTCATGAATAAATTATGTAACATGATAATAATCAGTTTAGGAAGAGAATGTCTACTTCGTCGTGTTGTTTAGTGTCACTACGAAGAGGATGTCTATTATGTTGTCGTGTCTATTTATTAGCATTTTTTTTTTTTTGAAAATATATTTAGTCTTTTATCGTAGGTTTACTTTTGGATGTATTTGAAAATATTTTAATGCAGAAAAATATAAGTTAGAAGCCAAAACATGATGCGTGTTTTATATTGAGAACCTACACTTTGGAATGCCCGTAGTTGACATATAAGGCTATTTTGTTCTATAAAAATTCATACACTTACTTTTGACACCTTTAAAACGTGACAAAATCTTTGCCTAATATTATGGAAATATATTAAGATTCAAAGAATGAAGATATATTTCTTTACAAAATGTGTATGGTTGCTTAATAATTGTATAGCTTCATCTTTATGTATATATTAATTGTTCCACCTTTCTCACATTCAATTGTCGTTGTAAACTAGTACAGAGTAAAACTATTTTCTAGTCATTATTCAGAAATTTCGTTCATGAGAGTTTTACAGAAATTAATTTGACTTTCTTTACCAAACGTGGACCAAGATTAAAAAGGACTCCGCATGAGGACTCCAGGAAACTGCCCAGTGTGCATATGCTTTAGGATGGTACTGGCTAAAATTCGAAAGTGAAAACAGTATGAGTGAAAATCTGATAAATTGAAAAAACGTGGACCAAAATTAAGAAGAATAGATACAAACACAGTTTCCCAAAAATAGCATTCATCTAAATTTTTAAGAGGGAAAAAACTGTCCTAAAGCTTCGACAACTTCACATGAAAGACAAAACAAAAACAAGAAAAGAAAAAGAAGCATAGCAAAAGTGAGAAGTAATGAGTGTTTAAGAGTTAAGAGGAATGAATAGAATGTAAATGGTTAGGCACCAGGAGACTGCCATCATTCGGTGAGAGGAAGTTGTTCTGTAGATGTGTATATCAGTTTGTATCTGAGTCTGGAAGCAGATATGAGAGCGACTGTCGTATGCAGCTGTATCAGTGCGATATATACCTGTGTGACTTGGCTCTCTGTCGGTTACGACGACGATAGTTTCAGTTGATAAAACCAACTAGACAACTCGCACATGAATGTTTGAGCAATCCACAAACAGACATACCCTTAACGTAATTCTCAGGAAGATTCAGTTTGAAAAAAATTAACAAGGCAGTCCCCTTGAACTACATCTGATTTTCCACCACTGAGTAGACTGGAGCAGCGAGAAATAAAGTATCTTGCTCTAAGATACAATGCACCGCCGAGATTCGAAGGCACGTCCTGACGGTCGTGTGCCGATTATCTTAGCCACTAAGCCACGCACCTTGTGGCTGCATTAGCCGGAGGTGGGGACGCTGGATATGACAATGACAGAAAAATCTATCTGTGTCAGGAATACAGAAATACACATGTGATGATGAAGCACTTATAAGAGAAAGAATACAGGGGAAGATATTATTTATGTACGTGTGAATAAAAGAAAAAGTAACAAGTTCTAATGGGAAAGCAATTTTTTCGCCTTGCAGCTGTAAAACATAGAGCATTGTATGTCCTTGAGAAAACTTCTCACTGCGCCCTATAATATTTATCGATAGCAAACTTCAGTATGTGTAGATAAAACTGAAGCGCCTAAATGCATGAGGACTCCGGGAAACTGCCCAGTGTGCATATGCTTTAGGATAGCACTGGCTAAAATTCGAAAGTGAAAACAGTATAAGAGAGTTTCATTTAGAGATGATAAATCCGATATTAAAAAAAAAATGATAAAATATTAGTGAAATTTGTAGAGATATGACGATTGTTGTGTCTCCGATGTATGGTGAAAAAAGACGAAGTCACGTAGGTGTGTTATGTGTAAAAGGATAGATGTGTAAAAACAACCCTTTGCATACATGGTACGAGCAAAAATGTTTTTATTTGAAAGGTGGGGACTCAAAGACAAGGAGAGTATAATTAGCATGAGTGTGTGCTATGATAATCTACTCAGATAGAGCGGGTCATGCACAAATAACTGGTAGAAGTCGGAAAGAAAAATGGGTGTGTCAAATATGTCAAACAAAACAAAGGATTACCGAAGTATAACAGCATGTATGTGTGATGGTGCTTCTGAGATTGTATGTCTCTGTACCTGTGTGTATGAGAGTATGAAAAGAGTTAAAGTCGCGATGTGTATATAAGTGGAGAAATGACGGGGGTTGAAGGTTAATTCGTGAGCAACATATGCGTTATGTCCACTGAAAATGCATATGACAGTTGTGCCTCATATGTGAAGGGTAGCTGTATGATCCTGTGTCATAGAGCATGTGACTATGCGTGCGTATCAAATTGGCCAGATGGTTGGTCAATAGAAATGTGAATGTATGTGAAGAGTATGTGGAAAAGTGTATCTACATGTTTATGTATACGTGAATGTGTGTTTGAGCGTATGTGTCAAAAGCACGACTGTAGGTGGTGAATATATGCATATGTATATAGGTATGTGCAAATATATATATATAAATATATGTTTATG
>NC_068982.1:117665342-117678893 GCF_001194135.2 Octopus bimaculoides
ATATATATTTATATATATATATATAGGAAAGGCAAAAACAATAATAAGGTAGAATGTTAAATTGAAAGCATATTTTAATATAAAGGGGTGTAAGGATTTCAAAAGGATTTCAAACCAACTTTCATTGTATGGCAAATTCTCAAGATAAGGAGAGAAAAAAAAGACAAAAAAGAGGTTTCCGCAAAAAAATAATAAATATATAAAATATAAATATACCAATATATCATTATGTCTTTAAGCTTTTGAAGTTGACTAATTTTCTTGGAAAAACTTGTTGGGATGGTTTATAATGTATATGTTTCTGTGTAGTGTTTCTTTTTTATGAAGGCGGGATGCTTATGTGTCAATCAGAAAATGGGGTAGTAGTAATCAAGAACATATAAATCTCCAGCAATACCGTCAAATTCCACTCAGTGACCGCATAGACTCTTGCGCTACAAATAAAATTCCAAAATTTCTCATTTTCCCTCTCTATCAATGTAATGACAGAATCTCTACACAAGAAAGAATCAACAAGGAGAATCTTTTTATTGAAACATTCCAAACACATCTTAATATGCAAACTACACGGTGAATGTATTCATTTTTCTAACCTACCGCATTAAATCTAAGAATAGACCCAAGCATCCTGTTGACAAAGAATACCATTTCCTGTTTGATGCATAAACATACAGCCTTCTTAACAAAAAAAAAACACTACACACAAACGCATGCATCCTAACCCTTCTAACATGTGTATCCAAAGAAAATTAGTAAACTTCAAAAGTTTAAAGACATTATGATGTATTGGTATATTAATTTTCTTATATATTTATTATTTTTATTAAATAAAAAGACCTCTTTTTTTCTCTCTTTATCTAAACATTTGACATGCAATGAAAGCCGGTTTGAAATCCTTTTGAAATTCTTACACCCAAGTATATTAAAATATGCTTTCAGCATAGCATTTTGCCTTATTATTATTTTTGCCTTTCCTATCATTTCTCCACGTGCAGTTAACACAGCCCCACTATTTACTGACGTATATATATATATATATATATATATATATATATATATATATATATCCCGGTTATGTCTGCAAATGTAGACATATACATATACACTTATATAGATATCTAGATATGTGTATGTATCCATGTACATGATTTTACTAATGTTGTGTAAAAAAATCACAACACCAAATCTTATATACACGTTCATATAATTAAATACATTTTGTACACCCGTTTACATAGATCATTTATTAAGAGAGTAGAGAGCCAGAAAAATAAATCTAGTAGCGTATCCTACATTTGCGTCGCAAACAAGTATACATACAATGAAATATGATATATAGGCTTTCAATGAATCACTTCGCGTTTATTCCCGAAGTGGGAATCAGAATACAAAGGATTGATTACTAGTAATAATTTCAAACGGGTCAATAACATTTGACTGTGTGTCAAAATTTATAATATCCCATTAGCTTATAAGTCATATGTCGGTCATTATTTGATTTGCGGTCAGTATGTATATCATGTGTGTTTCAAATCACATAAGTGATGGACTCTATATTGTTGGCTCTTGTAGTAGTTTTTCGACTTAGCAGTAGTGGTGTTGTTGGTGGTTAATTCTTGTCCAAAACTTATTCGAGTGGACGTTATAATCGACATTTTACTATCTTTCGATTTAGTTATATTGAAAAAATTCAAATCAGATACTGCATTATCGGTTGTAGCCTTGCCTATTCAAAGCATGGAAGGGGAGTTTCACGATGACTTAGATGTTATTTCTAGTAATGTGTTTGATTATCAAGTAGAAAATGTCCTCATCTGTTTAGCGGAATATGGAATCATTATTAAAAATGGACGCATTTTTTTGTATTCTTCACCTAAGCAATGTAATAATGCTAATATTTTGAGGTTTCTTGCGCTGAACTTGAATATGTCTAGTCTCCTGGAGTAAGTTATACCTTTATATCGATGTGAGCATGTTCAGTAGTTTTTTAGAATTGCAGAGAGCAAAACTAACGCTAGATAACAAATTTCATGTAGTTTGCATAACGTTAACCATAGACGTGCGTGAATTGCTTACAGTTTCTATATATTCCAGTGAATATTAACATCCTTTACGTAGAGTAGACTGTAATTTTAGAAAGGTACAACTCACCGTATTCTAGTCCTGACATTCAGAAATAGGTTGCATAGAGCAGCAATGTAATGAGGGAGATTATTTCTTGAAAACGTATTTAAGATTTGGTTTTAAGAAGGTGTGTATATTTCATATACCAACGATAAAGCCTACTAGCAATTCTCTCTTGACACATAAAATATATTTCTAGAAAAAGAAATTGTGGCTAATTTGTGTTATTGACAAACAACCAAAATGACAGCACAACCTTTTAGCAATTCCTCACTTTCATACGAACAGCAAGTACACGTCTCTTTAAACGCCTCACATCTCACGCCACTTGAACTGGACGCTTTGACTTAGACATGGACAACTAAGCTATTGCTTAGTTTAACATTGCCTTCTATCATATAAACAGAAGCGTGCATATATTTACCTCTTCCACTGTATGCTACGTTAAAATGTCTGAAGATAACTATTTAGCCAAAAGGTTAAAATAGTATCACCTATGCCATTGTATGTGATACACTTATTGATTTCAATCTAGGATATAAGAATATCAGCTGCTTTCCTACTAGTCATTCGCAAGAACCTATAATTTCTTGTTACATATGTCACTGCAAAATTTTACTCTTTGGTAACCTTTTCAAAGTCAATTTTATTTATGATTGCAAAGGATACGTATCTCTCGCTGTTAGCAATACTATATAAATAGAAAATATTATATTAAAGAATGTAGGTGCCTGAAATCTAAACAAATATTGATGAAATTGATAAAATTGTTAATCGTTATGAGGCTAGACTTAGTTGGGAAATATATATATATATATATATATATATATATATATATATATATATATATATATACACGCACACATACACATACACACACACACGCACACGCACACGCACACACACACATACACACACACGCACACACACATATATATATATATTCTCATTGCAGAATATTGAACTGCAAAAACTGAGAAAGTCTTTCCTAATTTATATGTTTTCAGGGTACGTTTTTCGTTTACTAAAAGCAGTAATATCATACCCGTATCCGTATTTTCAAATGAATAATCATCTGTCTCGGGAATACATATAATAATGAAATAAATATGGAGTAATCTAATTATGTGACTATACACAGCAAGCATTCCTGTGTAAATAATATTTTCCTTGAAAGCTCACGCTATAATTTGCAGAGAATTACAGAAATGTGTTAATGATATTTATTTAAGTGGGATGAGACTAAATACTAAATATCGTTTTCAAATCTTAGCAAAAGGCCTGCAATCTCGGAGAAGATCGTTCAGTACCCAGGTGGTACTTATTTGAAACACCTGCACAGATGGACGGCAAAGTCGACCTCGGCAGAATTTGAACTCAAAACGTAAAGATGGATGAACCGCCGCTAAGCGTTTTACCTGGCGCTCTAGCGATTCTGCCACCTCGTCGCCTACATGGGACCAAGCATCAATATATTATAGACTCGACAGGAAACTCATTATGTATATGACCAATTCTAATATCAACATTATTTTTTCTCTAGCATGATTACTGACCGTCGTAATTCGACAGATTCCGATTTTCTTTCGAATGTAAATTTTCTTTGTTATCTTGACACCACTAAAAGCTGACCAGACCTAAGAAAGAGTGATATTTTCGAAGTCTGATAAGCGGGACCCATTTAAAATTTCTTGTCTTTTCACAGATCAGATACGAACGTTGATATAGCTCAATGGGTAAGCTGGAGAGCTGATCTCTAGCTTTTATGAAATCTGAGACTCGGGTTGTTGTGGTTCCAAGAGAACTGTTTTAAATCTTATGTTACATTGTGAAATTCTTCATGCGCTACCCTGATATAATGGAAGAAAATTAGGGAATGATAGTTTCTAATCTTGGTGACTGATTGGAGCAAATAATTTGGTGCCCGTAACAAACAATACACACAGCTCAAAATATTGTTTTCTGGTTTATCTTGAAATTCGTTCAACTTCACGTATATCAGAACTGTGAGATCTGAATTTGCATATTTTCCAGGCAGGTAACATTAATAAAGAGGGACAGAAGGCTAATGTTTGCACTTGTAAAAAATATTTAGATTTATTGAACGTAGGTGTGCCTTGACAATTGTCTTATAGCCACTCTGACATCTTTATTTATTTCAAAAGTGATAGAAGACTTGCATCTTAGAAGATCATAGTTGAGCTGTAACTTATTGACGGAGCCCGAAGATTTAAAACACCTTAAATAGACCCTGTTTGATGATGTTTTTGTGATTCCAGTGCTCAGAATATAGAGCTTTGGTCGAAAAAATACATTAGTGATATAGCAGCGATTTATATAGAATATATAGATAATTTCATAAATATATGATAAAGTTATTTTTATGAAAATATTACTTATCCGGATAAGGTTATATGTATATATTATGACTTAGATTACTGTTCAAGGTTTCGCTGTTTCATAATTAAACTAAAAATTGTAATTGAACATTGTTTCCGTATACCATCATGATCGATAACTTTGTTCCTTGGTGTTACCAGGGGACACTGAATCGCATACAAAAGAAGAGTGAGACGGTTTGTTCGATATCATCTGGCTGAAGAATTCCCCTTTTACCTCATTACGGTAAGTCGTCCTAGGAGCGTTAGCCCTGACGAGTAAAGCGATTGTTTTAGGCTTGTCAACATGTGCTTTATATGGGTGTTGAGAAATGTCATGTTTCAGTTGTGATTTGCAAAGCCGAATCCTGAGGTTTTGTTTTCTGGTCGGCCGCTCTAAAATAATTTGTGAATTCTTCTCTATTTCGATTTCAGGATAATTCAGTGAACATATTGTTTTATTCATTATTGTAGTGTCACTTTCCATCTTTTATTAGAGATGAGCATCGTTGCTGGTTATTCTGGTTGTTGTATAGTGTTACATTGCTCTATGCTGCTCTTCTTCTTTGAGGGTTTTTTACGTATAAATATAGTTCTATTTAACCGACCGTAGTATTGCGTCATCAGGTTGTTCTCTTTACCGAGCATAAATAAATGGAAAGATGATTTGAGGGACTTTCTCATCTCCCACTTGGGGCAAATCAAACCTAATGCATTGTGCTACATCATTACTCGAGAAACACACTAACTAATTTCAATGCTAAAACTTGACTTTTAAACTACCGAAATCTTTCCATGCAGATTCACGGTTTGATATCTGCAGTAACCTCCTCCCCTCTACACTTCTGTTCCTCGTCATTTACCTCTTTAATAAGATATGTTAGAAAGAGAAAATACGTTATAGTAGGCGAAAGGGGGCTGTGCGAGGTCGTCACTATTCTCCTTCCATTCAATCATTAGCGACTCCATGCATGTAGAAGGAAAAATTACAGTATGCAGATTACTTAAATTCTACACGTTTCGAATCACGATGCTTCCATATATTACAAGACAGGAAATATCTTACAGGGGTGCCACAGATTTCTTATTCTTAAACGAAATACTTCATAGTTTCAAGTGTTTCTTTTTATCAAATATAAAAGTTTAGTAAAACTTAGTTTTCCTAGTCTGAATTGGTCAGTTGACATCCAATTGTTATTTGATCATCATAACAGAAAAAGAGTTTGTCGCAATAAAATCTATTCCCACCTCAAAATAAAACGTTATACGTAGTGTTTTTCAAAACATAAGTTCTAAAATATCGCAACATTTTTTCTTTTGCGGGACTCCTCTATAAAATTCCTCTGGAAACTCTCTATCAATGACGTAATATATTTCATTATATAAGTGATGAGGTGTTAGAATCTCCAGTGCTTTGGTTAATCAGTAGAATATTCTTTCAGGAACTTTTTCTCATCCTCGCTAATGAATATTTCGATATACGTAAGGGAAACTAGAATATTTCCGAGGGAAATAAATACACTGAATGAAACTTTCACTGAGAGATATATTAAGAGTAAATATTTGTGTGTGCGTTTAATGAGAGATACTATTTTACTAATATTAGCCATGAACTCACCATGTTATGCTCAACCAACGATGTAATAACACATATTAGTAATCTGTTGTCAAGGTGTTAAACCGTTATCAGTTGAAACAGCGCCAACTTGAAGTAATGTTTACGATAGTTTGTTACAAAAATACTTTCCGGCAAATTCTCTCCGTTTAGTTTAAATGTTGGCATTAATAATAGCAGCCAAAATTATTTCCTTCTTTCGACACAAACACAAATACACACTGATCAGAAAAAACCTTGCATTTAACACATTCATTGACTAATAACTGTTGACTTATCACCTTAACACATTACTGTGTTCACGTTGCAATCGCTTCGGGGAAGAGCAATTAAGTTTCATTATATTTTGAGTGTTTCTATGGAGCGATATCATTCTTGGTCGTTATAGAAATTGAAGCAAGTAAGAGCAAGCTTTGTGAGTTTAATACAGCCAACTTGAATTTTATTACTTCAGGTAATTGACCCAAAAGAATGGCTGGAATTCCTAGTGAGAGGCGATTTAGACAAAGGGAGTTGTATTTATTACTAATATTGAATAGAATATTTTTTGTATGACCTAATCAGGAGGACCAGACAGTTCCCATTACCATGACTAGAAATTCGACACTCGTGAGGTCGATGGTGCTGTCTACAATGAAGTAAGATGCCTTTAGCGGAAAAAGAATCTCATTGCGCCTACATTTTCTAATGTAAGGGATGCAAACCGTGTAGCTGTTGCATGTTTCACGAAACTGTTGGAAGACAGGTGTTGAAGTACTACATAAGTAGCTAGTCTTGAAGAGATGTTCACATCTACGTGTAAACCTCTTTGGCGTTTTGGTTTTAACGGTATTGGCTATGTAAATTTTCGGTAGGTTCCAACTTATGCCTATCAGACGATGACAGAAATGAAATAAGGAAAGCATTCTAGTGAAGAAATGACACGCACGTTGTTTAATAATTTTATTGGGGATATCCTGAATAAGATACGCATAACATTTGCGAATCGGTTGAAATTTCCCTTTTCGCTGAAGAACGAAATCTGGCGTTCATTGTCAGTGACTTTTTCAGTGAAAGGAAATAATTTTAATGATTGTAAGAATTGATTTCATAAAAATATTAATATAAAATCTCAACGGGAAACACAACAGATGTTCTGCGGTAGCATACAGAATTGGATGTTGTAATCGCACATGAGTTTTTCAACCGTGCGTACTGGGCTTTGTCATCATAATCTACGCAAGCCTGTTTGATTACGTTTCGAAAGATTTTAGATTTAGAAGAATTACGAAGAAACGTAGCCTATAGTAAATCCTTTAAAAAATAAAACGAGCGAAGAGGAATAATGCAACAGAGATGTAATATGTATTTAAGAAAAAAATTAAATGCACTGAATGGCGTATCGAAATCCTAATTAGTTGTAATCTCATTGGAATATCTTTTGCTGAGGAGCGAAAATAAACTGGTGGAAAGTGGTGCATCGATCAAGCGGCGAATGTTCTACACATCGTAAAGAAGTTTGTGATGAGAATAAATTGAATAATGTTTAAAATTCCAGTGGACAAATGATATAAATATTGTAAGTGATAAGGGTTGATATAAAAATGCTAACTCTTATTGTTTTGAAGGTGCCTACCCCTTATCTTTGAGAATCACTAACAATTTACCGCTAGGTGTCCGTATGTTGCCTGCAGTGAAAGGGTAATATCACTTTCAGTACAATACCTCTTACTTTATTTCACGTGAATAAATGGGAACATAGTCTTTCATTGTTAACTACATTGGTTTACAATTCTTTGCTTGGGGTGGGGATGGAGGTTTAGGCAAGAATATAAATAGGTGTTTTTCTTACTAATCTTGATGATGTCAATTCAATTTTCTGATCAGTTTTCCTCTATCACATCTAGATTTTGTTTTTGCTTTCACAAATCACGTTATAAATGTACTACATATAAACTCAAAATATAATGTGGTTATTGAATCTGTTACAATAGCATATTACAGAAAAGAAAACATAGATACGGAACATTGACGGAAATATGTTACTTTGCTAATACAATATTCAAAAATCATAGTAAAGCAGTTAGAAGTGAGTTGTTTTCCACGATCTTTTGTACCTGCCTGCGGGATGTCACGCAAGAGCATCCAGCAAAAGTCCTCCATCTTGCTGGAGTTCAACTTGCCTTGGTAGTTGCTCTCCATCTTAGCAATATTTTGGTATAACATTTCTCTATGCTCATCACTCACTGCTCCGAGCTTCGGTGGAGGAAGATGAGGTGGGAGAGAAGAAAATAAATTTAGAGTTGCATTCGGCGACCCATATTCTGATAAGACTGTAATAACTTCTCGATACATTCTTGGTAATCTAGTATCCATGTGTTACCAAAGAAACCATGGTAGACTGACGTAATTGATTCCCATGTCCTCAGTCCCTTTAATGCAAGAAGCTCCTGAAAGTCCTTATCCTTCAGTACCTCTCGAATCTGCTTAGCAGAACTAAGAGCTGGGAACAGAGTGCACAAATGTTGGAAGGTAGCACCATTTTTGTCCATGGCCTTCACGAAATTGTTCATTAAACTCTGCTTCATATGCAGAGGAAGAAGAAACACCTTCTTCATGTCCACCAGATGATTTTTCTGGACATTGTGTTCACCAGGCACAAAAGTGCTCCTAGATCCGCCCCACCAAGCCTTCTGCTTGTAGTGCTTGGATACGGCCCGACTGTCCCAGAGAGAGGAAAACGAACAATAGTTTGTGAAGCCCGCTTGTGTACCCATAACGGAGGCCAATGACCTTGAGGTCCCCGCAAAAACTCCACTGGTACTGGTTGTACATGACAGCTTCCAAAAAGAGTTTCATATAGTCATAAAGTTCCTTCCGATGGACCGAGTAGGCAATAGGAATGCTCGAGTATTTATTCCCATTATGCAGAAGTGCAGCCTTCACACTTCGCTTGGAATAGTCTATGAAAAGAATCCAGTCTGAGGGACTGTATGGGAAACCAAGGAAGGTGAACATATGTGCAGCAACACAACCTGTTTTCCATGTCGAAGAATGAAACAAAGTCCTGGTTCCGTGTCCTGAATCTGGTGATCCTTGCATCTGCTATGGCCAGGTTGCACTACTTGCACAGATACAAATCATGGCAATGTCATTCAGGTCATCCTGCGTGATCCGGTGGGGCTCATTGCCACTTGCTCCTGAATAAACAGAGACGTTGTTTCAGAAGAGAACAACTCTGGCAGAATCTTTCCTGAAGGCATTCATTCATCTGATGTAGGAAGAAGATCCTTATTTGCTGGGGGTGTAGGCACAGATATATCACTTGAGGGAAGGTTGGAATACTTAATCTATTTTCTAGAAGACACATTGAAACTCTTATATTTGTTAGACAAAAATAACAACCATTTGCATGTCTTCGTGACTCTCTCCAGACCATCGGGACAGCAAAGTTAAAGGCTGACTTTTTTGCAGTTAAACCATGCAGTTAGTCCGCCTTAGCAGGATTTACGACAGCTGTGTGGGGACCAGTATTGTCCTGATCTCCAATTTTACAGTGAAAATAATGAAAGTAAGCAGTTCGCAGGAGCGAAGTAATTGTTCAGCGTTGTGCAACTGTCGTGAAATCTCCCCATGCGTAGCAGAATGAATTTGCCTTTTTGATGCATCCTCGATGTTTTGAAGTGTCTGAAGTGTAGAGATACATATCATATGTATAACAAAAATCTGGAAAACAAAATAAAAATTGATCATATATATATATGGTGAATTGTTGCAAAATCATAATAATGTATATCTCAAAAACTGGAGGTGATGAATGAAAACTGGTTTTGCATAACTGAAATCAGCACCCCAAAATTTGTCTAGAACAGCTTTCTTTATGCTTGCCTCATATTCTCTGTAAACCAGTGCTATCTTTCAATTGTCTATGCTTCCACTACATAAGTTGGTGAAAGTTTGAGAAGTAACTAGATCAGTTTTGATAATCTTTTCCTTAGACGGTGGTTGGACAATCAACGTTTTGTGGAAATAATAGTTTGAAGGATGCTATTGCTGCTCCTAAACAAGATCATGTAACTGTGCACTGTCAATTAGAACTACGGGGAAGCAATACTAGCACATGTTGTAGAACGATGTCAAGGTCAGCTATTAGACCAAAAGACAACTTTTCCAATTCCAACAACGCAGTGAAGAATTATATGTTTACAAACTTTAAACTGATATGGAATGAAATATTTATTTCTACTGTTGGCATAAGTCCTAAATATTTTGGTGAATGAAGGGGAGGCTAGTCGATTATATCGACACCAGTGCAAAACAGCTACTTCTTTCATCGACACCGAAAGGGTAAAAGGCAAAGGAGACCTTGGCAGAAGTTGAACTCGGGACGAAAAGATCGATGAAATGCCGCCAGACATTTTGTGCGGTGTGCTATCGATCCTACCAGCGTGCCACCTGATATGAAATGTAATATTCGAATATATTTACTCATATTTGCCTTTTGTTTTAATTTTGTCAACGTGTGACAAATTAAGGAATAGTTGCAACCGTCTGTCACGATTCCAGAATTTCAATACTTTCCTTATAAACATAATCTGATTTTTTGTGTAATCCGATTCAATTGATCATGTTGATTTCGATGAACAGATCAGAAACGTTACATTTTGTTAAATATACTTCAATATCTGTGAAAATTCAATTTCAGAACATAAAATGTATTATTACAAGTGAATCAGAAATCGATCCACTGAATGCTCATTCATCAAGCAGTATGACACTCACTTAATTGGAAAATACTGAGTAGTAGTGCAGACTAATATGACACTTCAGCAAATTATTTGAGCAAAATCCATTTCTTCTTGATTAAAAACCTACACCCAATAAACAAAACTGAATATATCACGCAACAGCGTAAGACATTATAACAGATACTAAAAATGAAAGAAAAACATGGACAAATTGGTTGAAGGAATGTTATTCATATACATAAATTTAGTCTTGGTTTCGGATACTTTATTAGATAATATATCAATCGAATATTTCATAGGAAGAAGCTAAATAATTACAAATGGCAGGTAATGCAATTTGCTTAAGAGACCTGCGAAACTAGAGGAAAAATGTATTATTAGATTGCAGAAATAATGTGAAAAGTTCAGAGGTACTAAAATAGTTATGTTGTTATTTACAGAAAACTAATGCACAAATATTTATAAACATATAGCTAATGCATATATGCCACAAGAGTTACTTTTTAATTAGATGACGAAAAGATATGGCTATTTTTTTATAGATTATTTGACTGGTATCAAGATAGGAGCAGTCTATCCTGTGACAAGGGATTGTCATAAATAGCTGCTCTACTTTGTGCCTCCTGTCGCAATGTGGGTTCATCTGGTATCTCAAAAAATACCTCTAAAATGCACTTTCAAGACTTCCATATCAGCACCTCGCAAAACCTGAGGTTGTTTGACAGAATGTTGAATATTTCATGACCCTCGAAACACAAGTTGTTACAATACTGGCCCCTTATTCTAGATGGACTAGACTTGATGTTTGGTACAGTGCCATTTATTTCTCGGTAGTTAGTGTAGTTTTTCTTTCTAATGTTGCGAACTAGACCTTCCAGGTTCTACGATATGTATATCACTCAATATGATTCACGCCTCCTCTCGAAATATTAAACTTCAATTCCTTTAACCTCTCCGCCATCTCATCTGTTTCACTGAGGTACATTTCATGTAGTGACGTTGACTTGCCTCAATTGCCGCCACACTTGCGATGACAACACTTGGGAACAATTATCTAGACTACTGAGAAAGAAAGTTCTCTGTAATTTTGGTATTATTTTCCCTGCTCAGCGTTGCCATCTTGGTAATATCGACAAGGCGGGTACTGAAATTCCAGAGTCAAAGTCGTTGTGTGACCTGAGAATCCACATGATCCTCAGGTACTGAAATTCCAGAATCAAAGAAAAAAACCTTACTCTGAAAATATGTTATACATAAAAAATAATGGCACATTGAGACGGAAAAGAAGAAACGTTCCTTCCAGACATACTAAAGATCCAATACAATACTGGTTTCAGAAATTACACAACAGAGGGAGCAGACCCCACCTACACACTCTCCAAACGAAAACAAATTAATAGTCTGCCAGGACTCTACTAGCCATAACACAGCACCTTAAATATAGGAGTATAGAAATACTATAAGTCTACATCCAACTAAGGTCAACTATCACAAACCTAGGCACGTTATGTTGACATATACAGTATGAAGTAACAATAAAAATATAGAACAGACAATGAGACAACGATACTCGAAAGTTATAAGATATGGTATGCCACAAATATATATCAAGTAAGTAAAATATGGTGACATGTCGGATGCAGTTGAGTATTGAGTGTGTATAGTCACAGAAAATGTTCTTTGGAAAATGTTCTGGTTCCATGTGGCGAAAAAAATGGGGAAAGAATAAGCAGCCAGTGAGCGTGCTTAAAGGTTCTATCATTACGAATTTTCAGAATTATAAACTATGCACCGCTTTCAGTTAAATCTTGACTTTCTCTCTGTACGCAGGAATAACTAGTAGCATTACTGGTTTATTATTGAGCCGTTTTTACATTTGAAGAAAGTATTTAGTAGAATTATTTTTCATAGAGTAGTAGCCGCTGCTTGAATTCAGTGTTGACCGTTTACCTTAGTGTCAACTTATTAACTGTGTTAAATAAATATAAACATAAAAATTATAGCGAGTTACAAATCTGGAGTTTGAGCAAATTAAAAGTTGTAGCTAGTCCCGTCATTAGCAGGTACGTAACTAACTCGAATATGTTTCACTTTTATTAAACATTATCTGCAAAGACTAGAAGTTTTACATGAATTTATCAGATCGTAGAGACCAATATATAATCATATTTAGTGATGTAACACTAACGGGCGGGATAACTCCTCCCTAGTCATAACTTTCTATTCAAAAGCCGGTGGACACTAATAACACACAGGTCATTACATTCAATTTTATGCAGGTTTATACAGCTAAGTGTGAGCGTCAGAGTTTCAGACAACATTGTATAAGATTGTTTCATTGCATTTGACATCGTAGGAATATTCCATTGGAGCTGTATAAAAGTCTGTAATTAAATAGTTGGATGGATCATGTTCATTGCATTTGTGATGTCTTTGAACGAGTCTCCAGCAACAAATGTTTACATCAGCAACAGGCTTGGCATTAATTTTTAAACAATTTAATCAAAACTTTCTGCTTCGGAAAGGCTGTAAAAGGATTTTTCAAGGTTATATTTTAATATTTTCCCCTGTGGTGATTGATTAATATTCACATTTCGACACCTACACACGCAGGCACACACCGAAACATACATATATGCACACACATGTATTCCTAAACAAATTTTTGTAATGCATATACATATATCTATATGTGCATATATATATA
>NC_068982.1:117679602-117682800 GCF_001194135.2 Octopus bimaculoides
ACACACACACACACACACACACACACACACACACACACACACACACGTATACGACGCGCCACTTTGAGTTACCGTTTATCAAATTCTTCCAGAAGACTTTGGTTGGCCCGAGGCTATGCTATTGTAGAAGACACTTGCCCTAGGTATCTGAACTCGCATCCATATGGTTGGGAAACAAGCTTCTTACCGCAACGCTACGCCTGTTCCTATAAGTATATCTATCTATCTATCTATCTATCTATCTATCTATTTGTTTATCTATCTATGGATATACGTATACAAGCCCACATATATCAATATTTACCTGTATATATGTATTGATATATATGCACATATATGCATACATGCGTGTGTGTGAGAATGTGTCTGCAAACATATATTACGCGTAGTATAGGTGTGGGGTTTTGGTGAGTATACCAAAATTTATATACACATCACGGAACGACACTGATAGTGTATACGTGAACTGAAAGAAATGTCACTTCTAGAGGTGTTTATGCTAATATATTGACTTCGAATTTTGGCACAAGGTGAGCTATTACGGGGTAGCTCGATTACATATGCCCCAGCACTCACTTGGTACTCATTTCATCGACATCAAAACAATGACAGGCTAAGTCGACCTCGGAGGAAGGTTAACACAAACGTAGACCGACGAAATATTGCTCCACATTTTGCCCGTCGTGCTAACGATTCTTCCAGCTCACCGCCTTTATTTCTGAAAAAATATTAGAAATGTAATGACTCATGGAATTCCACGTAGATTCTAAAAAAACTTCCATCTATAAAATGTACACTGGTGTAAATCTGATAATATAATTAAGAAGTAAACATATAATTTGATTAATGGCTTTATAAACAATAGGCACTAATGTAAAGAAATAACGTTAGTTTTTAAGAAAGGAAGTTTGCTTGAAATGGTCTCCCAGTGATAAATGTTAGAAAAACATTTTTGCAAACGAAACTATTGCTTTATAACTATATGAGTTGTGGTTATAAAATAAGATAATATACATATGATTTATGATTTTGAACATTTCCTTTCTTCTAGCGCAGAGATAGTAATCTAATCTCATTCAAAACAGTGAAGCACAATCTCTAAATATATTCAACAAATAATTTATCTGGTGGCTATATGTACGTAAAATAGCTGCTAATTTTACTTAATCCTCAGGCAACGTTCTTCAGTACGAAATTATATAGTCCAAGGTTGTGGCCATAGCTGGAAATCCATTGACCATAAATCTTCCCACTCAGAAACATCCGCGACTAAGGTACAGCAAGGAATCAAGCACCCAATAAATTTCTGAAGCTTATTTAAGTCTGGGCATCACATTGTAATCTTTATAAATGAGTGGGAGAATGTAGGTATTCCGCAGTTGCTTCTTATTGTTGTGCTAAAATCCCATATTGCATGGCTAGCATATACACAAGCAATTCTGCAAGGGAGTGGGTAAGTCGACCCTAGAAAGCAGCTGCTACTTATTTTATCAACTCCTAACTGTTGAAAATTAAAGTCAACCTCGGTGGAATTTGAACTTAGAAGGTTAAGACGGACGTATTGTCGTTAAGAATTTTACCTAGAATTATAACGACTTTTCCATCTCGCAGTCGGATACGTACATAAATGAAAAGTCCATGTTGATGAAACGAAATCAAGTTTATAATGGTGTCTTCGATTATACTGTATATAAATTAATGAATAAATAGTTCAATTTTGCATATTTTATAATGCAAAGTCTATTCATGAGATATTGGTATTAATTCATCTGCTTTCGAATGTTGATTCTGTCAGGTGACAAAAAAAATTTACCTTTGTTTATATCGTTTGTCATTCTCCTTCAAATGGCAGGAAGCATTCTTCTTTTATACTTGCACACTTAGTTTTATCTTGTATGCATCAAGCAGAAATACAATAAAGCAGCCACGTGACATTCTTGGGCGCAATGTAGTAATTAATTTTGTATTAATTTTTATCTCTGTATTCAATAAGAGAAGTATTGCCCATAAAATCATAGTGCTTCTCTCGGATCGTGAACAAGAAAAGAAAACCAATATTTGTAGGAAATACAGAAATAGATGAATGAGTCTATGTAATTATGCCGATTGCCACGAGTGCGTATAAATGACTATGCATGTGCGTGTGTATATAAGCACAAATGTGAATCGCTGTATGCTGGGATACTGATATGGTCATTAAGCAGCCCTCAATTAAGATGTGAACCACGTCCTCAGCAAATTCTTGACGACGCCTTTACGCTTGACAGCCATGGTCAAACATCAAACGAGGCAGCACACTTTAGAATGGGTTTCATTCCAAATCCATTAAGAGCTACTACTTTATTTTTTGCTTTTATTTTGTATTTTTTAACAACCACTTCCTTCCTGTCGAGCTCTGAGTACACACCACAGATATTCTGCTCCAGCAATGTATTTGGGAACCGACTACTACCAACACACAAATACTGACAACAGCATCCAGCGAAATATAAATTTTATAACATAGAAGCCTATAATATCACCTGATGAACGTTTCTCTGCACTGTGTATATGTTCGATATCATTGTATCGTTCCACACACACAAGAGAGCAGTGAAGAAGTATGCCGAAACGATCGTTCTGATAACTAAATGTCCAGTACACTCAGCATGCACTGAAGGACTCCTAACGTAGATGCAATGATTAATCTCCACTTACCGCAGATGACGTTTTGTAGTCGTACGAGATGAACGTGCTCTGCCGGTATACTACTAGAGGCATACACAAATAAGGCTTGGATGCTAAATTTTAAATTTTCACATCTAAACTTTAATTTTAATTATAACAGTGTCACTTCAAGTGATTGGGGTAGAAATATCGTCCCACCTGCCGGTAACTCTATGCCAGTGTACCAACGTACACTGGCAGAACATCATGCTAAGCATATCTAGCGGGATATTTTTCTATACCAAGCACTGATTGATGCAACGCAACTAGATGCAAGATATCCTCTGAGACAGATGTAGGATATGCCGAAACTATCCTCATGTGGAATAAAGATTCGCACTAATCCCTTTTCAGGTTTCCTTTATCAACAGATTTCCTGACCTAGTTCCAGTGAAAATTATATCGTTACTCTGGATGACACCAGGTAGCCCAAACGATGAATGTGCTTTAATCGACATACCAATAATCATATATCAAAAGTTCAAATATTTA
>NC_068982.1:117683453-117685642 GCF_001194135.2 Octopus bimaculoides
TGTAACTGCCCGAAACAGTCGTGACTTCTGATGATTTGACTGAGGAAAGAAGGCGGCGAATGACCCGTCTTTTTTTTGCTTGTCATTCTCATTGTTGTTTCTCTTGTCCGCCTTGTATCGTCTATCTGTCCGAATGTTTTATTGTACTCTATTGCGTTTTTGTTCCATTTTAATATTTATATATACATATAGTGGCGTACGTACACACTTGTGCTCACCTTATAGTCGGTATGTATCTAAATATTGTACGACTCTTACTCTATTTTTTATTCCCCGCTTGCCTTCTTCCCGTTTTCTTTTTCTCGCTCCCCCTCTCTCTTTCATATTTCTTGGCCCCAATTTTCTTTTGATCCCACTATTTCTCACTCGTTTATCTCCCCTGTACCTTTATCTTTGTCTGATTTTTTTTCTTATCCTTCGATCCCGCTGTCCCCTACCCATCTCTCATCTTTCCAAGTGACCGGTGTCTCGCCAGCCCTGATCTTTCTTTCTTGGACTGACTGCCGACCGTCAGCACCTCTTGTGTCCATCTCCTATGTTCTTCCTTTCAGGCTTTCACTTCATAAAATCCATTTAAATTTAATTCGATCTCAATCGAAAGGCTCCTGTTGTTATTTTCTTGTTGTTTGTATTCGTAATTGTGTACCATATACTCCATTTTTCGTCTTTTTGTGTAACATGTTCTCCGTGTTTTGTCTTTGTTGGCCTACACATTCGCTAGCTTTCTTACACACTTTCTTCTTTTTCCTTTTCTTTTCAATCTCTCTCCATTTTTCTTTTATTCTCAATCCTTTCTTTCGTAGAGCGTGGGTTCGATACGTCAAATACTTTTTCATTCTTCCCGAGCGTCAAACCTGTTTGTTGTTCCCTCGCCTATATATACATTTAACTATATTTATCTCTCTCTCTCTTTCTATATCTCTGTCTCTACCTCTTATATATATATATATATATAAATAATTCAAAATCCAACCATGAAATATGAATAATAGGGAAAAATTGGGTAAGTTACTGGCAGACGGTTTATTTAAGCTTTCCACTCATTTCCATCTCCAGCGGCTAGAGTTATTTCATTGAGCGATAATATCTCTCAGTATGCACGAATCATACGGTGGTGAGTAATTTTTGGTCATTCCCTCTCGCACTTTCGACCTTGTAGTGTGTAAGCAGTAGTCACTGTTGATAGCATTCATTGGGTGGGTGTCGTAGTTGGTGACCAATCTATCTCAGTCGGTATTCCTGTATCCGTCTGCTTATGTGTTTTACGTTAGCCATTTAGTACAATGTGTTATCGGAAACGTGGTCGTTATAGCATATCTTATATATTTTCCTCAGGTTTATTGTTTGAAATGTGTTCAGCGCGTTCCTTTGCAAAATCGTATCCGTTACACACGCCTCGCATTCATGTGCAAAAGTCGGAAAACAGAATTTTTTACATTGTTATCTTCTTTGTTGAAGTGATGTCAGACGACCAGCGGTTTTGAAGCTGTGACATTGCTCCACCTGCTTCTCTCCTTCTGTCTATGATGTCACTGTTTGAGTTATGAGTGTGATCAGTAATAGTCAATTCAAGGTAACTGAATTTGTCAATCCTGGCTAGCTGCTTTCCATTTCCTGTTGTTTCGTCTGTGTTTATATTAACGGTAATGTACTCTGTCTTCGATTCGTCTATTTCTAGCCCCACAGACTTTGCTTCTCGCATGATATGATCCAAGAAGCCTTGTGCTTCTATGAGACTAGTAGCGAAGAGAACACTATCATCTTCATATGCGAAACAGGTCAACTTATATGATTCTTATATACGAATTCTATCCTCCGTTGCAGCTTTCATCACATGATCCATAACCACTCAAAATAGATTAGAGAAATATATATGTCGTTTGTGCCTGAATGATATGTTTGACTATTTCTCAGCATATGAAACTATTAGTAACACTTAAAGACATGTATTTCTCTCTTTAAATAAATGATATTTATCTCTTACCAGATGGAGTACATTTTAAAAAAATTTCTATCACGGAACAGTACTTGTCTTCATCATTCTCCAAACGAACAATAAGAACAAAATATTGCTGACGGTAGAATTAGTCGACTACTTCAACGTGAGAACTTTATGCCATTCTATTCCATTGCCTAGAAAATAACGAAAGGGAAAGGTAAAAACGTGAAGTACCAAAGAAAAAATAATA
>NC_068982.1:117685686-117689919 GCF_001194135.2 Octopus bimaculoides
TATATATATATTTATAGAGAGAGAGAGAGAGAGAGAGAGAGAGAGAGAATGAGAGAGAGAGTGGAATATCTTTTACTTTTCTCTAATGATTCTGGTAAGCCACTACCCTAGAATACAAGAAATAATAGACACAAAATGCACTGTAAATTCTTGCTAAAGTTTATGTTCTAGAATATCAGCCATATGTGTCAATATCAATGAATTGTATGACAAAATTCAGTCATTAATCTCAAAAGAGGAAACATTTTGATTTCCTTTTGTCTTACAGTTATTTGTATCTGTTTTCAAATAAACAACAATTTAGAGATAGTATGGAACATATGCATGTAACTAAATGGTTTTTTTTTTACTTACAGCCAGAAAAGTATTCATAGTATATACAGAAATATAAATTTGGAGATTAGAGAACGATGCGTTTACAGATGTCATAGATTATAAGTAAATGACCCAATGCCCATGTATAATAGGGTCATACAAATCTTCATGCCAACTTCCTTAATGATGAGACAAGAAAGTGTACACTTTGTAACCTGGAAGTTGATATATATTCCACTGTTATACTAACTGGTACTACAGTCTTTTAGAATATGCGTACGGCTGTTGCCGGTTATAATTTAAAATATAATTGCCATAAAACGTTGAACTGATATACTTGACGGCAGATATGTCAGTGCTAACGAACAATACTGCTTGCATAGAATCGCCGCGATTTATATAACCACATTATAATTGCTGCTACTATTTCCATTAAAAGGCATCAATTGCTAAAGGAGAAATCCTACTTTTCTTCACAAAGAAAAATACATTTGATTTAAATGTAATTTGCTGTATTGATCTAAATTTCCTCTGTTCGAAGATTTACTATGAAAGATTTCATATCATTTTTGAGATAAAGGTTAATAGATACAGTCTTTGTTACAAACATCAATTGGGGGGGAAACTTCTGAAAATATTACAAGAAATCCGTTCTTTTCTTTTTTAGAGTCGACATTTCTCCGATGATTGCTTTCCCTTGTTTCTGGACACAGTTTCATTTGATATTTAAGGAATGTGTTCTTATATGTTTTGCTCCCATTTTAATGTCTATGAAATTGTTCAGCAAAATTTTTTTCTGCCATACATCTATACAAAACAAATATGTTAGCATATTTTCAGTTATATAAAGTAAGGCTGAAAGCAATGGTTTTTATACTGATAAAAATATGTCTATTTGTGTATGGCCTTGTTAGCATTTCAGATTGATTATATATGATAGAGAACATTCAGGCAAATATTATTCTATATAAATTTCTTAATACTAGGACTTTCTTTAATACAGAAATAATATTTGTCTTGTACACAAAGCAACATTAAGTGATTTACATCAAACATTATCAGAGATGTCACTATTTATGAAATTGTTGTTTTATAACAAGAACTTTTAGTAATTGCATTGTGTTTCAATGGCTGAAAACGACATCTCTAATTGTGGCAGAGCTATCGCAAAGATCATTATGGGGGTTCATAAAATACCCTCACAGTTTTTGACTTAGCAAAAATACTGCGTATTTTCTGCCCAATTTCGGACATCAGCTGTCATATAAACAAGAGGAGATTGACGACGGTAAGATTGAAAGCAAGAATGTACGTAGCTAAGGAAATCTCCCAAATTTCAAAGAATTCCACCAATCCGCTGTCCTAATTACTTATTGCATTTATAAATATTTTAACTAGACATAAGCATACCATCTCTTTCTTTGTTTAACCTTTATGCAAAAACTGCGATAACGAAAGTGTTATAAATTTAAAGTACAGTTAAAATCAGTAGAGGAATAGTTGTTAATCTCAGATATGTTGACCATACTGTCTTTACAGATGGGAACATAAAAGAATGGATTTTGTTAAAGAATGCGAAATAAAGAAAAAAACGTGACGAATATGGTTTATTTATCAATTTTGACAGTACTGAATCAATGTTTATCTCGGGAAGATATGATCATGACATCTTTGTAATAATTGATAATCAAACTGTCAAAGCGGAGCAGGAATTTTGTGATCCTGGAAGTATGATTACAAATCAATGTTGTTACAGTAAAGACGAAAAATAATCACGATTTCAAAAGAAGTATCTGCTGTTATCTTTTTAAACAGCAATGCGAAAATCCATCAGTAAGTAAAAAGTTGAAAGTTTTGCACACGTATATTTCGAATAGTCTCATATAGACCTGAATAAGAGACTTCAAAAAATAGTTAGAAAATACAGGGTTTCAGACTTCAGATTGTTAAGAATTAGTGGGAGAATATACGATAAATGACTATGCGTAGCATCGCAGTAAAATTGAAAACTGTGGAAGGAAAATATATTTTGTATAAGTCATAAAAGTAGATGGCTTACAAAAACTAACGGCCGCTGCAAACCCCTTTGGTAAAAATGAGTAGTACTCTATATAATATACCTGGTTTGGTTTGGTAATCCAAACACGAAAAGACAACTGAAACCATGAATACAGGCACACACACACACACGCGCACACACACACACACACACACACGCACACACACACGCGCGCGAACACACACACACACACACACGCTCACACGCACACGCACACGGACACACACACAAACACACACACACACAATCATCGATAATATGGCAAGTGTCAGTGTGCTTATAGAATTTTTAGCACACCAGCCAAATGGTTTAGCAAAACTGCCAAATTAGAAATAATTTATTAGTAATCGTCAGAAGTTACAGAGTGACTTACGGCTCGAGAATTTCGTACATTTGCCTTCAACACTTACCAGTGCAGTAAACTCCCAATGCTTGAGTTATTCAATAACCTCTGTCCATTATATATATATTTATACATGAGAGGTATTTGCATCCAGAAGATCCACGATAGCAGATAAGGCTATGTAAGTGCTATGGAAGGGCTGTAGTTAGACTTTCGGTTCGACAATAGTACGAGTGAGAAGTTTAATGTGGATCTTGTGTGAGCATCTATCTGTCAAATAAAATAAGACAACAAAACCAAGGTGGTGTGGAATTTCTAGGACATTTATAAAGAGAAAGGTAGTCTTACAGCTGTCTCTGGGATATTAGGGATATTCATTCATCAGAGACGGTATGAGAGAGTTAACTCGCGGAAAATAGTAGAGTTCAATGTAAGTAGTTATTTTGGAAAATGATAGCTATAGGATGTATAAAGGAAAATAAGAAAATGAAAATAAAAGTAAAAATATACAGGTAAATATAAACATTTTACCCCAAAACTAAATGCAACCTAATCACCACACAGTACATATACCGAACACCCCTTAGGTAATTTCCAAGAATCTTATTTGACTTTCTAATATCTTAGCTCTTTTCAATTTTTAATTTTACTTTTTAAATGTTTAGTAATAGATATATAAATATATACCGGTCATTTCGTCCTTCCCACTGCTGTATGAATCTAGCTCATCTACCCATGTCAAAGGCTATCTGTATCTTCACTCCGTCTCACCAAACATCATCAACTGAAAAAGAATATCATTATATTATCTGTTGTGTATCCGTCACGCTGATTATTTCGGGCGAAAATAATTACATGTCTCGCGCAACAACTCCACATTACTTAGTCTCCTATCTGACCATTACAGTTCTTTTGGCGACACAGACATCTATTTCGATCTTTCTTCTAGCATAATACACCATTGATCACCCCGCACTTGACTGCATTGCCAAGAAAAATTGATTTTCAACATACTGCATCCTACGCGGTTCAGTTTCTGAAGATAGTCGTCTATGTCTTAAGAACAAACAACAATAAAAGATCGCACAGGATCTTCCCTCAGCACTTCACACAAATTCATATCCTCATCAAACTCATACACTCAATACACTGAAATACTTTTTCTGAATCCACCTCTTAAACTTTATGCTTCTATAGTGTGGTGCGATGGAGGAAGAAGACAACAAGAAGCAAAAGGACAGAATGAAGCGTTGGACCTTACCTTGCCGACCGCAGCGGGGTACACGATCGCTCCTGATCAGAACACGTCTTTCTCGTAACGTCGCTGTTTTCTCACTGGTCCCACGTGTCGCGTGTCGCCGACTTCCGATCTGACCCTTCCGGTTTGGCCCTTCCGGTCTGGCTTCACCTCTGTTTGCCTCACCTCTCTCCACCACAACACATAGCTCGTCACAGCCCAAACACCACACTTCCCCCTGATCTATAGATCATTCAACCGGCTCTCCCACTCACTCCT
>NC_068982.1:117690586-117690835 GCF_001194135.2 Octopus bimaculoides
CCCCGTCTTCATCTTCCTCCATATGGCCAACCGCCCCGGTCCACAGTCAACCATTGAGAGGTACGTCCCCTGCCGGTAGCGTGTTACGTCCACTGCCAGTCGTTTCCAGTTGTGGGCCGCTGGAATACTTCCCGCCTCATGTACGCCCGGAGCAGGGTCAATAGACTGGAACCTGTCACAGCTGCTAACCACTCTCTGTACGCTCCGCCTCGTTACCTCGGAGTCAACTTTCCTGGCGAGGAACAACGT
>NC_068982.1:117690845-117691209 GCF_001194135.2 Octopus bimaculoides
TTCCTTTCCCTCATTGTGATGTGCACCGTGCATTTGGGGGTTTTACCCAAACTTCCCCGATCTGCACGAAGGTGTGCTCTTCTCCCCGGAGTCACATCGATGCAATACACGGGTGCCTCCACTCGTACCTGAATATTGCCCTGTGTGGCACCGACTCCTAAGCCTGTCCTGACCTGGGCGACATATTGTACCAAAATACGGCCTCGATTGGCGAAATGTGGCCCCTCTCTGCCATGGTCTTGATGGTACGATGATGCCTTTCCACCACTCCATTTCCACTTGGCCGGTATGCCGCCCTGAAAAAGCGGCTGACCTGCCACCCGTTAAGCATTTCTTTCAGCACCTCCGAGCGAAATGCAGTGCC
>NC_068982.1:117693397-117696124 GCF_001194135.2 Octopus bimaculoides
CCATCTACGTAGAGCGGTAGAAAACTTGCCAAGTCGCATATTCCTTGGAGCTTCGCGACCAGCTTCATCTTCTTTAGCCATGCGACTACGTCCGTGTCGCCGCAAAACGGCTTAATTATATCACTAGCAATTCTGACTACACTCATAATTTTTTTTTTCTTATGGGCCGAAATAGCTTGTGGAGGAAGAAGACAACAAGAAGCAAAAGGACAGAATGAAGCGTTGGACCTTACCTTGCCGACCGCAGCGGGGTACACGATCGCTCCTGATCAGAACACGTCTTTCTCGTAACGTCGCTGTTTTCTCACTTGCCCCACGTGCTAAGGTTGATAAGCTGTATTCGTTCTATCAATACAGTAGTACACTGCTTTAATCACAATTCCCTTCAGCGCAATCATACTCTCACTCACCTACTCAACAGCGTATACGCACACAGGAACACTCGCACAAACACAAACACACACGCACACACACACACCCACACACACACACAGATACACACACAGGCATACACACATTCTCAGACACACTCCTCCACACACACTTACACACACGTAACACTTAGACACAATGACACACACATAATATGGAATTGTACTTTCAGGAAACTTTTCACGTAACTTTTACCTTGCTTAGAATTTTTTGTTTGTAAAACATAAAACTACACAACTTGCTTTGTCTGTTCTGTCCTATTTATCAAGCAGCCTTTGCTGCAATCTACAAGAATTATTCCACTTAACCATCGTTTTCGATTTCTTCTCTCCTGTTATTTACGATGCTATTGTCCGAAAAAAAAAAATTCTTCCACGTTTCTTTCCCAAAACATAATTGGGATTGTGTTCGCCATTTTCTATTTTGTCTTCGTTTCTTCCACTAATATTTCTTTATTCTACCTTTTACGCTGATGTAGACTACTCTGTATACTACCTAATTATCAATATGCACTCAGTTTCTTTCTTACCTGATACGCTGAAAAGCAGTCTCTTCCACAGGGATTTGCATCACATCCTTCTCTCGATTACAATTGCCTTCTCTTACACCATTCTAAGTTTGCCTTAATTTACTGCACTTCGTTTATTCGGGCGCATCGCTTCCTTTCCGACTAACAGGCTGCGCATGTATAGCGCACATCTTACTAATTTAAGTTCAGCCAGATACTTCATTAAATTTATTTGCTTTCTTACCGTTTCAAAATTATGTCCATATTGCATTTTAGACTTCTTAAATTTTATTAATTTCAAATCCAGTAACAACAGACAATTCTTGCAATGAACCAACCTGTGTGTTGTTCTTTTTTCTAACACATAACGACAGAAAAGAGCTAACAAGATTATTAACCTCAACTTCAATGGACAATTTTCCATCAGGTATATATCTCCACATGCCAAAAATGGGTTTATTTCCTGATTATTGTGGAGTTTTTAAGAAAATACTTTATCTCTATTCTGCCTATTTCGCTCTTGCCTTACTTGGAAATAATCTTTACGTTCAATTTTCTCTGTGTCGTGTCTTAATTTGATTATCATATCACATTCTTCTGACAATTGATGTAGGGTTACATCGTGGTTTAGTTTCAGTTTTGTGAGAATTCTAGTTCTAACTTCTGCGTCATTTCGGCAATAAGTCCCTGTGTAAAAGGCAGTAATTTGAACCTATCTGGCCTTAATTAATCCAGCTTAAATTTCTCGCATTTTCTGTTTACTCTACCAGCATATGTGATGTAGTCCCAGTTGTTGTTTTTCTGTATGTTCAGACACGTCAAATGTGTTTTGAACAATGAGTTTTTTCACTAAAAATTTCACATAATATATATACATATATATAGCGTCGTTAAGGTTTATGTTCAAAGGTTTTCTTGGAAGTACATAATTACTGTATCCTTCATGTTCTGTTGCCGCCAGTTTTCTCAAGATTAAGTGAGATTTCATCGCGTCGTCCGAATCGTTACATTCTTTCTCGAAGATTTGCTCATATCTTCTGCAGTATGCTTCGAAGGCAACTCCTATTTGTACTCTGTTATGGCGAGAACACTTTTTGCCGACTTTTCTGACGACTTCAGTCATTGCAGCATTTGTTGCTTTAATGGAATTTTTGTTGTTGCTTCTGCTGTTGCACTTGCAGTTGTATCTACCTTTGTTGTTCTTCTCTCAGCTGTTGTTGCTGTTTTTACAAGTCGAGCAAATCTACCAACAAATGTTCCATACTTTTATGATTTTTCGTAAAATTCGTGCACAAACTTTGCGAGTTTATTAACTTCTCTTCGAATTTCTAATAACTCCAGGTGAATTGGTTTATTCTTATCGAGCTTATTAATTCCTCGTCAGTTGATTAAATCCTCGTCGAGTCTATTAATTCCTCGTGGGGTGTTTAAAACCTCATCATGATTTCGGTATAAAGTATACTTAGTAAACCCAGTAAACACATAACTATCTCGGGCCGACTACGACGCACTCTTGTACTTCACGTACTTGTCTTAGTGTAACTAGGCTATTAAATTCGTCACGTGGGAACTGTATACCATTATTACTAATTATTACAACAATTATATATATATATATATATATATATATATAGAGAGAGAGAGAGAGAGAGAGAGAGAGATGGATAGATAGATAGATACACAGACATACATACAGACAGACGGACAGATAGATAGATAGATAGATACACAGACAGACATACAGACAGACAGACGGACAAATATATATATATATATATATATATATA
>NC_068982.1:117696577-117697422 GCF_001194135.2 Octopus bimaculoides
TAACAGATTGTAATAGGTTAGTTGGTTTTCTGTCTTTTATACCAATTCCTTTGGACAGCAGCAGTATGTGTTTGGCTATTTCTAGAATTGATGTCAAATCTATTTTTAGAAATGATGATATTTGAGAAATTGTTTTGTGTTTGGGTTGTAGGGATAAGATTTTTAAACCCCACCAGGTGTTTGGCTCTTCTTAGAAATGATGCCAAATCTATTTTTAGAAATGATGATATTTGAGAGATTTTTTGTGTTTTAGTTATAGGGATAATATTTTTAAACCCCAAGTAAGATAAATTTAATCATTGTTTGTTAAGAGTGGGTTTGAATCTCTTAATAAAGTCCTTTTCTTTGCATTTTCTCTCAACTTCATTCCGGTTGTAAAGTTTATGGAATTGAAATATAATAAAGGTTTGATGACCACATGTTGCTAGATGGTTACTCAGTGGTATTTGGCGGACTTCTGGGTTTTTAATCTGTTGTCGATGTACCCGTGAGCGTTCCGATAGTGCATTACCTGTCTGGCCAACGTTCAGTTCTTCACAATTAGGGCATTTGATGCAGTAAATTAGATTTCTACTTTTGCAGTTCATGTTTGCACTGGTGAATATTTCCCCTGTTTTTGTTTTCATATATGGGCCGGTATGGATTGATCGGCATGTACCGCATCGGCTATCATTGCATTTGGATACAGTGAATGTTAGATTTTTGTTGCTGGGGTCAAACCTTGCCTTTGTTAATAGCTTTTTCAAGTTTTTAGGTTGTCTCTTAGTGAGAGTTATATTTTGATCTGTAATGATATTTCTCAATTCCTTACTTTGTGCAAGGATCGGTAAGTTCGCTTTGGCGAT
>NC_068982.1:117700915-117706984 GCF_001194135.2 Octopus bimaculoides
TATATATATATATATATATATATATCATAGCTGCACTCTCGTTACACGAGAAAAGCAATTGCCGAGAAGAGTCACTGAAATGATTCATTATTGATGCCATGTGATGCCTTTAGATGACTTTTAAGCACAGCCAAACTGTTACACATTTAATTACATACTGCACAACTGGCAGGAGAAACAGGTGCCGCCATATATATATATAGATATATAAAGATAGCGAGAGAGAGAGAAATTGTAATATATTATAATATACTATAATATACCATAATATATATATATAATATAATACAATATGAAATAATATATAAATATACAAATACATATATAAGTAAACACAGACACCACATACACACATATATAGGAGCTCAACAATTTCGTGGTAGTATACCAAACGTCATAAAAGCATGATCGCGTGTTATTTAAAAAAACATTCAACACGCATGTCTACTGAAATCACTGAAACTTCTTGTGACATTATGCACGAAATAGTGCCTTGTATATTTTATGTTAAATTACGTTAACTCTTAAGGCGCACATTCACACACACACATACACATTTGATATATATGCATGTGCGTCTGTGTGTCTGCAGTTGTGTGCATGTGCATGTTCCTATGTTTGTACTTCATCTTCTGTTATGATTTAGGAGGATTTTATCTTTAAGCGTGCAATTAATAAGTATTACATCCATGAAATAAACTATCTTCAATACACTAAATATGTGTCTTATTCTATTGACATTAGAGAAATCGGAGTTAACTGTTGGATATTTATCTCTTTCTCAGATTTATAAAAAACAAAAAGTCGAACATAACGTATAAAATGTAAAAGAAAAATATCTTCTCTTCTCCAACCAAATTGTAGCTTCCATTTTTCTTTCGGAATGTCTGCTCAAGTTTGACAACAGATATTGCTGTGCAAACAAGAAAGACTATATTTTCTTCAATATTTTTACATTATGTATTTTACCTTGTTGCTGATTTTTTTCTTATTCTCGGCAAGCAATGTTATTTAATGTAATTATATTCTCAGGAGAATCATAACTCATTCATAAACCAACTTAATAATGTTTTATTTAATACACTTAACATTAAGATAACGACTGAAAAAGATACGTATCAGTATTTTATTCATAACACTCATGTTTTCAAATAACATTGCACATGATTTTCCATTGTTTACTTTTTTACACAGTTATTCAAAACATACAGCTTCTATATAGTGCTATATAGTGCTGAAAATTGCCTATTAGAAGTATGGTGTTGATATAATTTTTGAAAAAAAAATGTATATCGAAATAGAAAAAAAATCTTCAATAATAAAAAATGACCAAACGAACGAGTCGACGAAATTTATTGCCTGGGATAAGACTAGGATTTCCGTTGACATAATGTTCAACCGCCACTTTTACTACTACTACTACTACTACTACTACTACTACTACTACTACTACAACAACATTCATTCATCAGTTGAAATAATTGTTTAAGGAATATCCCATGCATTTTTCAATGACATGGTGTAGGGTCAGAAATCAGAACACTCATTCGAAACATGCTACAAGGCATCTCGTGCAGCTACCTAGACTTACGCTAATCCTTGAATGGAAATGTTGTCTTTAGTGAGTTGATATAATATTATTAGTGATGCGTTCTAACATACGGAAAAGAGAATAAGTTACTCTAACAAGAACAGTCTATTATATCGATATGAATTTACAATTACGAATGTATTGTTGAGTTAGATATATTTAGTAACCCTTCGCACAACACTAGTGTTTATATAGAAGACTAAGTAATAAGAAATAATTTTGGAGTAATTTCATTGAAGTATTTTAGTTGTCCCTTGATCGTGCGTACTATAATACTCTAATATTCTAAATATTCTAAATATTTTGAATTTTTTTTTTTTTTGCTGGTACGTAATTCCTCCTTTGGTATGAACAATAGAAAGTATAATGTTAGAGATTGCAATTACAGGTTAGTTTCCGGATACCAACAAATGTTTTACCCTATTTCATCCTCATATTTGAATATACACCAAAAATTACTTTCATTTTGATTAATTTCGTAATCCAAATCTGTTGCTGCAGTAAGAAGTTATTATACCCGTCAATAATAGCAGATGATAAGATCTAAAACTTAGGGAAAAGGCATAAAGAAAGGAAAACTGAAGATTTGGAGAGAAACAACTGTGGATTAAGTCGACTTTCATATAAAATGAAAGTGATGTCAAACCGTTCGCATTGAATAGTACAAGAAAATTTATATGTAAAAACATATATATGCAGATTTAATAATTGTTGAAATATACCTTTCTAATATAGGCACAACACCTGCCATGTATGGGCAGGGTGTAGACAATTTTATCGAGCGATGTACTTGACTGGTGCTTATATCATCAACACCGAAATGATGGAAGGCACAATTTCAACTCAGAAATTAAAGACGAACGGAACACCACAGAGCATTTGTTCGGCACACTGACGATACTGCCAGTTCATCACCTTACTGGTGATGATGTTGTTGATGATGATGATGATGATGATGATGATGAAGATGATGATGATTATGATGATGATAATAATAATAATATTCATCATAGGAATAAAAATTATAATAATGGGGGAAAAGCAACGGTGCAGGTAGAACTGTGCTATAAGAACTTCACAATAACAATGAACAGGCAGTTATCTAGTACAGAGGACTGGATTCTACGGGTTGTGTGAAAACATGAAAGAAGCAAAAAATCACATTCTATTGTCAAAGAAGCTTGCAAATTCGTAAGGAAACTTGACATTAACCCTGAATTAAATGGAGAACCTGAAACCACTGCTACAAAAAAAAGGGATCATAAAAACTGCAGAAAACAACGGGCAGAAACATATTGAGAAACGGTGGAGCCTCTGCATGGACAGTATATATTCCGAATCCGAAACACTGATGCAAACCAAGCAACAATCCATATGTGGCTGAGAAGTTCAGGACTGAAATCAGAGGACTGAAATTCAGATTCTGCGACACATTTGACGAATCAATAGAATATCCCGTCTCGGAATGACTTGTGCTGACACCAAAGGAACACAATATACGCCACGACAGGGTAGGACATTATTTACATTGGAAAATATGTAAGCACTACAAAATCAATATTCCTGTTGACTACATTATTTACATTATTTACAATTGACGGATATTTGTCCTCATCTTGTTTGTTGTTAACTCAACGTTTCGGCTGATATACCATTCAGACTTCATCAAGTGTCTTGGGGAAATTTAGAACCTGGATTCTCATTGCTAAGGTATTTTTCGATGTTGTTGCTATTATTATTATTATTATTATTAATCAGGTCACTGCCTGGAATCAAACTCGGAAACTTAGGGTTAGTAGCCCGCGCTCTTAACCACTACGCCGTATGCCCACGGTCATACGGCGTAGTGGTTAAGAGCGCGGGCTACTAACCCCAAGATTCCGAGTTCGATTCCAGGCCGTGATCTGACTGAGGGAGGCTTGAGGGCATATTAGCCGAAACGTTTTGTTAACAAGAAACAAGTTGAGGACAAATATCCGTCAATTGTAAATAATGTAAATAATGTACATAATTCCTCATCTCTTAAATATAGAACTGTATTCCTGCTGACTGGTATGAACATCATACTGAAGTAGTCGTTGAAGGTAAAACTGACTCTATAATCTGTGATTTTTTAGTCAACACCGACAGAACGATCCAGGCTAATCGATCACACATAATCATTGTAGACTAATAAATGTAAGTGTTCCCACTTTTAGAAATATATCTGTTAAGGAATTTGACAAATGAAATAAAGATAAGGATCTGGAAATTGAAATATATAAGATGTGGCATCTTAAATAGAGAACTGCTCCTGTTATTTTGGGTACCCTAGGTATGATAAAAATATGGATGTCAGAAACATCTAGATAATACCCCAGGATAACTAAGTGTCAGAGAAAGTGTTGCTCACATCCTTGGAAAAAATTATCAGTTTAAATATATGCGTTGTATTCAATGACGATATTTCACTACTGGCCCTGCCACTTCCCCTCCTCAAGCTTTCAGTCATGCTGCAAAATCTCTTATTCCTCACCCAAATTAGGGCGTTGGGTGTGTCGCGGCAAGTAATTGTAACAAACAAGCATATTAAAAGTATATAATGATAATAATGATTTTTTTTTCCCTCAAGGTCAACTTGGAGGACAGGATTAAAAGTTGATTAAATCGACCTCAATGTGTAACTGGTACTTATTTAATTGACCCCGAAAGGAATGAAAAAGGCAAAGTCAAATTCCGCAGATTTTTGAACGCAGAAAACAAAGACGGAGGAAATACCGCTAAGCATTTCGCCCGGATTGACAACGATTCTACCAGCTCACCGCCTTGTAAATAATAATAATAATAATAATAATAATAATAATAATAATAATAATAATAATTAATAATTAATTCGTTTTATTGGCCACAAGGGCTAATATCAATTAAAAACATATAAGGACAAAGACAGGGCGAAGGTTACAAAAGGTTTTGTCCGAAAAGGTAGGAAAGTTCGTCTAAACAGAGGAAGAAAACGGAGAAAGATATAAATAATTAGATAAATAAACAGATAAATAAATAAGTAGAACTCCCAAAGGGGGAGGCGCTTCGAAAAAGGAAAGGTTACACGTGGAAAACCCGATAAAACCACGGGAGCTTGGTCAGAAAAAATAAGAAAGGGGTATAGACCCCTTTCTCCTTGGCTGGACGTGTTCTTCGCTGCTCTGGCCTAAGACACAGAAACACTAATACAACCCAGAAGGACTACTGAAAAATAACTCTAAAAGACTGGAATATCTAGTTTCCTGTGAGTAATTTGAATTTCCCTCAAATTAATCTATAGCTATCGAACAAATAAACAATCAGCATTAAAACCTTTAATATATACACCTTCTGTGAATATCTATCATTTTTCCTTCCCCCCTGAGTATTTGAAAATTAAACATCCTCATTATTCCAAGAACACTACAGTTTTCTCTGTTCGGACAGACATAAGATCATTTCCAGTAAATTTTAAAAACTTCATATCTACAATTTTCTGTGAAAAAATTTTAGCTTCCTTTTCTTTCCATTCCTTTTTCCCTGAATATTCGAAAATGTAAACATCCTTTTTATTGTAAAAAAAGAAAAAAAAAAGAAACACCACAGTTTTCTCTGAACGGACATACAAACGAACACCTCAAAAAATTTAGAAACTTTAATATCTCCAATTTTGTGTGAACATTTTGTCTTCCCTTCTTCCTTGTTTAACAGAATATGTAAACATGCCATTTATTGTAACAGCACAAATAATGCACGATAGACAATCAAGGAAGTAAGCACTTGCC
The DNA here is from genome assembly GCF_001194135.2 of Octopus bimaculoides. NCBI lineage: Eukaryota > Metazoa > Mollusca > Cephalopoda > Octopoda > Octopodidae > Octopus > Octopus bimaculoides. Next base: position 117,706,292 of record NC_068982.1, read on the forward strand.
AATATATACATACTGAACAACTACTAAAACTGCAAACCACAGCAAAACTTTTAAAAAGAAAAGAAAAATTCCAAAAGAAAAAGAAATTCATAAAATCAAAAATCCAGCAAGGTGAACATCTCTTCCTCCTACAGTTCCCAAGGACTGGAATATCTACAATTTCCTGTGAATATTTTAAATCTCCCTCAAAATAAAAATAAAAAAAAGTTAGAAAATTACAGCTTTCGAACACACAAACGATCAGCTTTCAAACAAAAACTTCAATGTCTACAACTACTGTGGGAATACTTATCCATTCCTTTCTCCCTGAGTATTTAAAAATGTAAACATCATCCTCCTTTTTTATTCTAAGAACGCTACCATTTCTCTCTTTGTGGTCATACAAAAGACCATATTTAGTAAATCTTAAAATTTTACTATCTACGACTTGTTTTCTTTTCCTTTTGACTCTCCCTGAGTATTCGAAAATGTAAACATCCTTTTCATTACAAAAGTCCTACTGTATTCTCCAACTTGACAGACAAACGAACATCTCAAGAAAACTTAAAAACATTCATATATGACCCAAATATGTAAACGCACATTTTATTACAACAACAGAAGTGAATTCAGAAATTCAAAAATCAACGATGTGTATGTGTATATATATACATATATATATATATATATATATACATATATATATATATATAT
>NC_068982.1:117709939-117710630 GCF_001194135.2 Octopus bimaculoides
AGGCAGACACGCTCCTTCCACATCCCAGATCACGCGGGACGCCCCTCAAAGTCTCCAACTTCCGCAGTAATGGCTCGAGAGTCAATACATACAGAAGGAAGGAGAGAGGACACCCTTGGCGAACCGAACGCAAGATGTTGAACGGTTGCGATAGATGGCCATTCACCCTTATGACCGAGCAGATGCCTCTGTATAAAGCAGCTATCCACCCGCGGAAGACCGGACCGAAGCCAGCTGCCTTGAGAACAGCTGCCAGGTATCGATGGTCGACCCTATAGAAGGCTTTAGACTGATCTAAATTGATCAAAGCCCCACCCGCGCCAGCTTCGTTACCCACCCTCTCTATGATGTAGCGCATGAGATGGCGCTTGTCATGGATAGACCTGGTCGGCACAGCGCATGTCTGCGCCTTGCCGATTAGTTTGCCCACGACAGGCGCCAATCTCTTGGATAGCACCTTGGCCAAGATCTTCAACTCTGTGTTGAGCAGAGTGATGGGCCTAAAGTTCCCTATCATGTCCCCCTTGTTTGGGTCCTTTCTTAGCAAAGCCACCACTCCTCGACAAACAAAAGCAGGAATTCTCCCGTTTTGTTGCCAGTTGCAGTAGACGTTTGCCAAGACGCCCGCAAACAAGTCTGGCATTGACGTATAAAGCTCGTAATCAGACCATCCAAACCCGGCGATCTACCT
>NC_068982.1:117711619-117714924 GCF_001194135.2 Octopus bimaculoides
ACAGTTGGCGAGTTCAATTTCCAGCTGCAGACACAAAACTTTTTTTTCTGTTTACCTTCCTCCGTTTGAAGGCTTTTCATTTCGATATTCCCCCTTGTAACGGTAGTCCTCGACAATAGTGGGAATTCGTTCTCAGATGAATCTGAAACATCTTTCAATAATATTTTTTCCACTTTTTTGGCCTCTAAATCTGTCGAATCTTCTTCAGACGAAGACACAGTTTTTGGCATCTTGCCAGCAATTAATGTTTCCTCCTACAGGGGAAAGCACACAATAGTTTTCGAACAAAAACTATTATACAAATTTAAACAGGTACAGCAAATAAAACAGGCAACAACACGGAGACAGTCAACAGAAACTACACTTACTATATTAACGCACTTCGGTAATACCAACACTTCCAACTCAAAGAGACGAAATACCGCTAAGCATTTCGCCCGGCGTGCTAACGTTTCTGCTAGCTCACCGCCTTTAGAAGGATAAACATATTATGCAAACCAGATTAAGTAAGGCCTATTCGCGGCAGTTGAATGCCGGCCCATGTTGTTTCTAATGCGGTGACAAAAACTACCTTCATATATTTTATTATAGAAAAGGAGCTTCAGTTAAATAAACAATAGCCACAAAAATAAAAGCAACAGCAACAGAAACAACATCGTTGACAGGATCAACGAAGGCAAACTAAACAATATGAGTCGCATCCCTCTTCATGTAAGCGACAAAGATAAACGATATAGGAGATAAGCCTAGAACTTAGAGGAAGTGTCAAGGATAAAGATTCAAGAAAAACTAAAATCAATACTATGTATCACCGCTTACGTTTTCTAAAAGGAACGTTGTAACTGCGAAAAGGGGAAATAGAAATAATAAACAAAACAAATACATCCTTGTAACATCTGATAGATTTTAAGTGACGCAGTTTGAAAGGAGTACAATAGCAGCGAAAAATCCTCCTCAAGGTATCTCCACTGCCAGAGAAAACATCAAAACTGCACATACGACAACAAACAAGAACACAGCCAAAGCTACATCTAAACCAAGAGTATGTACGGCATCCGGAAAGAAAAAATCATAAACTATATGAAGGGAGACACAAACAACACTGAAATATTGAAACTCTTGTAGTAACTCACAAAACATTATACACAATGCCATTATCATACTAGACAATACTCTTGCAACTACAAACAACACAAGAAATCTGGCTGTACAATTCAATATTTCAGTACATAAGCCCGCAGTGTTGTGAAGGGCAAAAGTTTGAATCACTATATTATACAATCCCCACGGCATCTGTCTCATTAGCACTTCTATATTCACTAGTCTAATTGATATTGGATATGTTTATGCACAATTCCGTCCTGATAGGGCATTCGTAACTTATTCAGGATCGGCAAATCATGACTAGATTTATATCATCCACTTTGTCATGATCCAAAATATGTATGATCATGTTTTTTTTAACTTGTATTTATCTATGCATCATGTACCTTGGACCGTAAAATCCGGCCTGTCCTAAATATAAGTTTAAGCGGTTGAGTTATATATGAGAGATATTCCTTTGCTACTTCTAGCACCTCTAAGAACCATGTACAGGTTGCTGCCTCAGGTGCTGCTAGCATTTATTTGCAACAGAATGAAGTAGTTTATTGGAATACGTCTTCCTTGGTTATAAATTATAATGTAACGTCAAGACCAGGATACGAAACACGGGACTATAATTCACAATTTCACCTTACCATTTATATTTGTCTGTCGTATCTTCACTATATTTACATATGTAATTTTCTAATAGTAACGTAGATAATCCGTGTTCATGATTCTGTCTAGACAACCAGTTCGAAAAATTCCACTACATTAACATTTGAAACGCCTGTAAGAAAGACAGGCGCATCTCCTAATCTCATTAATCCTCTTTGATAAATATGAGGCTTCTCATTGCTTTATCATAGTAGTCAACAAAACTGAGTTTGTTTGCATCGGATTCTGCTGGCGCGTTTTTACGTCATTTTCTTGTAGTAACACTTCCTGAGGCAAAGTCTGCAGAGAAGATTACATTTACATTTCAGAATTACTCGCTCACATTTCCCCCTTCCATGTTTTTTTAACTTTCTCATTGTTACATTCTCGGTTCCTATACATATCTCTCTCACGTACAATCAGAGAAAGATATACGCTTCCCTCAACAAACATGCTCACACACTTACACAAAAACACTCACTCACTCACTCACTCTCTCTCTTCCTCTGTGTTACCGTTAAATAAATGGATCTCCGTCGGTTTTTAACCACAGACATTTAGTTGTTCGATCAAAAGAATTATCTCACCCGTTTATCTCACCCGTTTATCTTTCACAGGTAGAAGGTATTTCATCCTCTCAAAATTATCGATCCTTCGTAATGTTCAGATGGGACCACAACAACATTGCTCTCACCTCTGCAACGGCAATGGCACTGTTGCTGCGTAGACAGATATACTAGAGGGCATCCAGAAAATGACCATAAAGTGGTCAGGAAATCCGTCATTGTTCATCTCTTTTCTGGTGGTGTTGGCTTAAAAAAGTTCAAGTACAGTAATGGCATCAATCGAAGCAGTCTAGAAGGGACTGCAAATTTCTTGATCAATGCTTCTCTTTCGATGCCCTGCAAGATGCAAACGAAGTTTTCCCCAACCATATTGCGGTTTAGTCATGACATAAATACAAGTTAAAACACATGAATAATGTACGGCATCGGATTTTAAAGATATCTATTAGAAAACCGGAAAAAGTGAACTATTCTGTGGAACCATGGACTTCAAAAACTTCATGGTTTGAAACCTCTAATTATTCACATAAATTTAATAAACATTTCGCAATTGAAAAATCATCTACGCTTTATGAGCATTTCCTCATTGGAAAAGACACATATGTCGAAACCGGCTTTCACGGCTAGACAACAAATTCTAAAATGTACAACAATAACAAAAACAAAAACAACAACAGCAACAACAAAAACAACAACAACAACAACAGTAATAATAATAATAATAATAATAATAATAATATATATATATATATGAAAAGAAAACCGAAAAGGAAAAATGTTATATGGTTTAATTTCATAGGATGAACATGTTCAAACATTTCGAGTTTTTAGCTCAAAGATAAACACTAAAAAATACTACAACAAAATTAATTGATAACGGAATAAGATGTAACAAGGCAATAGACATTGAAAAATTACGGAAGACAAAAATAATTTGAATTACATCGCCATACGCTACCCAAGAAAGAAAGACACGAACACAGACACACATACACACAC
>NC_068982.1:117715728-117719382 GCF_001194135.2 Octopus bimaculoides
GAGAAGAGGAGAAAGGACGAAGAACGAGAGAGGGAGAGAGCTAGACAGAGAAGAGATAGTAGAAGAGTGCGCATCGTAATTAATAAGATAAAACTCACTTGGAAAAGGATATGTGGCGTTCGATCATATAATAATATAAATAATATATAAACATATGCATATATCCATGCATATATGTACATGCCTACATCTATATGTATACATACATGCATATATGGGTACAGGACATTAAAAAAAAACGTTAAACAAAACGAAAACATAGAAAACGAACGTTTTTCGAACAACGAAAAAATAAACAGAGAAACGAAACATGCAACATAAAGGGTATACCCCTTCGTCAGTTGTCCCTGTTTCATCTACTCCGCGTTTCGAATGTAAGGAGAACACGCGACGTCGTTGAAACAGTGCTTCCCGCGAAGTAAATTAAAATTTGGGATTTTTTTGCGGAGGGTGAAATTGGTAACAAAAACAGGACAGTGAGTACAAGACAATAAAAACAAACGGTGAGGGCTGTTAAGCCAAGCGGATGTGAAAAATTATTATGAACGCTGGAAAGACGAGCTATGAAAAGAGACAGGTAAAAGCGCGTCTTCTCTTTACGAAGGAATTGAAAGACAATAGGTCGCCTTTCGTCACGTGTCAGCGATGAGAGAGTCAAGGAGGAAGAATGAGAGAGAGAGAGAGAGAGAGAGAGGGAGGACGGTGTAGGGGAGAGGAGAAGGATAAGGAAAGAGTTGGAGAGAAAACCAGGAAGGAAGAAGAACAAGAGAGGGAGATAGATAGACAGAGAAGAGATAGGAGAGGAATGCGCATCGTAATTATTAAGTTATCTTGTTAGATGACTAATTCCCGCTCAAGCAATATATATATATGAGCATTTTCTCTCCAAACAGCTTTTAAATCTCGAAGTTGCTGCTAACACAAATCATGATCTGTTGACTAATTATTCTCCTCCGCATAATATTGGATAATTCGTTAGATATTATATCATACACTCAAAATGACTTCTTTTGGAAGAAAGCATTTTGTTTGGCCCTGAACTGGTCTTCCTGTTGCTAATGCGCTGATGAGGTCGCTTAAATTTATGGAAAAGAACCCATTTCTCCTTACCAGTAAAGGCGCTTTTTGAAAATGGATATTGAAGTTATCGTGTAAGAGAAACACATAACAATTGTCAAGTGACCAGCTTTTCTTTGAATCTGTAAGTTTTTTCATGTCAGCGTGTCTATAGATATTTATTTCTGTGCATACATCATCGGGTGTTCGTCGATAAATCTATGAGTATGACGGTGAGTGTTGGAGTGTGCTTCTGCATTCCTTTATGTGTCTATATATCTGCCACTTTTAATGAGTGTGAGAAAATGAGATACACATTTTTTATTCAAATTATTCGAGAGACATTACAGAAGAAATTTATTTTAATAAACATAGTAAGTAATGCGAAAAAATATATTCTTTAAATTCACATGAGTGCTACAATAGTAGAAATGATGTAGACAATACCACAAGTTATTGTTCCCCCTACTGAAATTTAAATAGTATTTATAGCGAAGATAAAAATCGACACGATAACGTGCCTTGCATAGCTAGATATACATTAAAAAGCAGGAAAAATTGGTTAAAAGTAGACTAGGTATACAAAATATTTAAACTTTCAAGGTGTCTTTATTTTGTTATATGTCTGCTTCATCAGGATAATTCTTATTGTGCCATAGTCTCACCAACAACATGAATGAACACCAACGGGAAGGACAACCATGCTAAGTTACGCCATAAGTGAAATTCCTAGTAGTGATCCCTCCATTTCTAATGCGGCAAAAAAAAGCATCTTAATATAGAAACTGCCACTTTTTTGCAGTGTCAGATATTGCTTAATCCAAGAACAATTAAGCAACAGACTAGATCTAAAATATCTGAACCGGTGATATACATATATTCCGAACTATATTCAAGAATAAATAACTCCAAATATTGAAGTCGTTCACAAAACCACAACAAAATTTGGCCCCAAAACGCATTTTTCATTTCTATTAGACACCGATTTTTAACATTTCATTTTACTATAAGGACAAGGCCTGAAATTTTGTCGGATGGGATAGTCGATTACATCGACCCAAGTGTCTAACTGATACTTGTTTTATCGTCCTTTATCGCTCCCGAAAGGATGAAAGGCAAAGTAGATCTTAGCGAAATTTAATCTCAGAACATAAAAACCTCACCGATTTCTAATGTTTCAAGAGGGATCTCTGTTCTTCGGATCTGATTTTAATCGTGTCACCCCCAAGGCACTTACAAACACAATGTATCTTCTTGTCTTTCATCATCCTTTATGTTCCCAGGTACATTCGTAACCCGCACTAATAGAAACCATCACTCCTACTGCACGAATCTATCACGGGTCCTCTGCAATTATTTTGCTTTTCAAATATTTTTCTATATTTTGTAGTAGTTGACTTGCAGACTATCGAGAGGAATTGAACTTCGATTTGTTAGAAGGTGATGGCTTGTTGAGAACCAAGAAAAAACATTTTCTCCAGTCGAAAATATAAACACAAAACACTAATATTTCTATTAACTTTCTTAATAATCATAAAGCAAACAGGACATGCTGATGTAAGTACATAGCTTTTCTACTCTAGGCACAAGGCCCGAAATTTTTGGGGAGGGGGCCCAGTTGATTAGATCGTCTCCAGTACGCAAATGGTACTTAATTTATCGATCCCGAAAGTATGGAAGGCAAAGTCGAGCTCAGCGGAGTTTTATGTCAGAACGTAAAGACAGACGAAATAGTGCTAAGCATTTCGCCCGGCGTGCTGCCTTTGCTTCGGGAGATTTCAGACCCATTAGTTTACTTCTGTAGCGATAGAAGGATAATTCGATCCCGAGTAATTTCAATAACATATTCTAAGGCATTAATAGTAATTCTGCTACTATTGCTCTGAAACATGAATTATTAATTTCTACCATAGTCACAAGAAAATTCATAAATTGGAGCGCGGTCACATTTAATTAAATAGTGGACATGTATCTTTGCCTTAATACTATGCTGAGCATTTTATTCAACAAAGGGAACCTGATGCAAATCTTAAAATTTGCTTCCATACCAGTAATGATACACGCAAGTATTAAACTCTTGCGTTTTCTCTGTGAATGTGTCAAAAATATGCTACAATATAATGTTAAAATACATGTAAGAAGACGACAACAGTTACATGCCCTTGTGTGTGGTTCATTATTTATAGGAATAAATAACGCCGTGTAAAATATCATGGGCGTGAGTTTACTAGTCTTGTTTAAGCATAAGTGTAACATTTACGGCGGCAAACAGAATATTTGACTTGCAAATGAGAAACATTGTCCATAGAGTAAGTTTTATCCTAACTGTTCAACACGATATTAAATGATTTAACTAGTGGCTGTGTTGATGCATGAGTATTGAAAAGGTGGTTCTTTTTTTTTTTTTTTACAAATACTCATGAGAGGCAGAGGGAAAGAAAGAGGCACAGGAAAAGAAAATTTATCGACAATGCTGATAGTCAGATAGTCTAGAAATTCAAACGTGAAGCATATATACATACGTGGCACAGGAAATTTCATGTAACTAAGCACAAGCACATATATTTAAGAGATGATATGAAAATCATGTGTTCGATG
>NC_068982.1:117721012-117725866 GCF_001194135.2 Octopus bimaculoides
TATATATATATATATATATATATATATATATATATATATATATGCATATATATATGCCAAACCTGTTTGTTGAGTTTGTCGGAGACGTCTACCGCAACTGGCAGCAGAATTGGAGAATACCCAGATCTATGAACCGAGGTGTTGTGACGCTACTGAGAAAGGATCTGAATATGGGGGACATTGTTTAGGCTGGTAACTCTGCTAAATACAGATTACTAAATTTTGGCCAAGGTGTTCGCAAAGAGTTTGGTACTTGTAATTGACAGAATGGTGGGTGATGCGCAGATTTGCGCTATTTCCAGTAGAACTATACACAACAAACTTTACCTCATGCGATGCATCATAGAGATGGTTGGTAAAGAACTTGGCATGGGTGAAACCCTGATTCATATGGATCAATCGAAAGCTTGTCATAGGATCCACCATCCATACTTGGAGGTTGTCCTGAGGGCAGTTGGTTTCGGTTCCGTTTTCAGAGGCTGGCTTCCTGCAATGTACAACGACATCCTTTCAGTGGCCAAAGTAAATGGCCACCTCTCAGAATCGTTTGATATCGCACGTTCGGTTCGTCAAGGATGCTCACTCTCACCCTTCTCTATGTACTGACACTCGAGTTAATACTGCAGAAGCTAGATGTTTCAAGGAGCATCCCACATGAACTGGGATGCGGAATGTTCATGCCGGCGTATGCGGAGAAGAACCTTCCGCATGCGTGACAGTGTCGGACATCTCGGAAATCGAGATGGTCGGCACTACCCTATAAGGATACGAAGTGGTGACAGGAGCAGTGATCAACCAGAAGTCAGTGGGCTTGCAGTTCAGCACCTGGACGGAAGGACCTGTTAAGTTGCTCGGGGTCTGGTTCTCTCCGGATCTCCAAGTAGACAAGGACTGGAGCAAGTTGATAGACGGGCTGGTACATTTGCCCTTCTGCTTCATGTGGGTGGGACAGGTACCGCTTCTCAGACAGTCCATTTGCTGTGAATACCCGTTGCGGGAAGGACTGGCATGCCGTGGCTGACGATGATGAGGCATGCGCTGAGGCTGCGACATCTCCAGTGATATCAAAACGGTGAGGAGGTGCGACTGCCGTTTGTTGAAATCGATTTTCCACAGCTCGTCTCCTTGATGAAGCTACAATCCTGGATCAGGTGAACATCGAAGCAGGGCGCTTGGTGCTTAGAGTGTCACCAAGCTCTCACAACCCATAGCCTGTCGGGCAATGCTGTCGGTGGAAGTTCCACCTTGGAGTTCGATAGGAGATTATTTGAGAGTAAGAAGAACAACTTACTCGGAGAGGTCCTGGGCATTGAGTGGGATGAACTAGCTGGTCTTTGTTGGGCCGGCAATTATGGATAACTTCTAGAAATTCCTGGCCTAGCAGTTCTACCAAGAGACGCAGTCGGTCGCGATAAGCTCTATTGCACGAGCGTGCAGTTAGTCGGGTTTGTCAGTGATGCAGGTGGGGTGATGAAACCGCCACTGTGAGGTGCAGGACAAGTAATCCACGTTAAATATTGTGGATAGCTGACACTTTCCATCATACACAACAGAATAAGTTGTGAGTTTTCATATAACAACAACACATTTTCTGCTACAACAATACTTGCTGCATTGAACAAATTATTTGTTTCTGTGATGTTGTTTGTTCTCATGTATTTCAGAATTTCATTGACATTTTTCGTTTCTTGGTTCAATTTCCATCGATCAACAATCTTAAGGTTGCAAATAATGTCGCTATCGTTCTCCTGTATTCTTACATTTATTCTGTCGTAGATTTGCCGTTTGTTCATTTGTCATGTCGCCATTACTTTGTCTTCTTTCAGATCATCTATATGTTTCTCATCAAGTAAGCTACCACTGCCCCTTCCCTGTGCTATGAGATTATGCTTATTAGTAAAAACTGTATTTTCATTGTTATCTATGCTGCTATTGTCACTGACCCGTCTCTTCATAACTTCGAGCTCTACTTCCGTGAGCAAACAATTTTTTTCTTATTGCTCTCTCTCCAATGATCATACATACATTTTCGGTGACCCCTAATTTGAGCACCATTTTCATCTACCGAGTTGCTCAGGTAGTAACACTCCATGACCACAGCATTAATTTGTTTGCTCCATCTACGGCGTGTGTGGTGGTCTCTTTCTGGATATCGACATGTTGGAGCCTGACAAGAATCTCTGAGCCTACGGGTGTAACACTGTCATCATCATTGGCTTCAGTTTCATTACCACTGTTCCTCACAATATTTTGTTTTTTCATTGTCACTCATATGAGGTAGGGATGCGCAATTAACTGTTTTTATTGTGACACCATCACTAGATGTATCATCATGGGCCCATAAGTAGATTCCACCCGTTTCCTTCTTCGTATTATCATCACTGATAACACTGGTATTATTGTTTTTATGTGTAGTAGTAGCAGTTGTTGTAGCAACAGCAAGAGTAACAGGAGTGGGGGTAGTGGTAAGGGTGGTAGTTTGGCCTCAGATTCCTGTGCTATCATAATAGTATTAGTTGCAGTATTATTGTAGTGTTAGTAGTATTTAGTATCAGCAGCTGCAGCATATTATTATTATTTTAATTTTATCACCACCACTACCATTGTAGTTGGGCATCAGATTGGTGAATAGATCAAATGCCTACAGGTTTATAAATAGATTGGGCAGATGGTGGAAGGTCAGCCTTAGAAACAAAAGTATCTTCGTACCCTTCCGCCTCAACAGATGTCAAAAGTGTTTACTAGTACCATTGGCCGCTGACAGCGCTGCCTTGAAAAGAAGCAATTCAACCTGTTCTAGTCCATCATCCTTTGGTTTTGATATGGATTCACATGCACTCGCACACACACACACACACACACACTCACACACACTCACACACACACACACACATACACACACCCACACACCCACACACACACACACACACATAGAGAGAGGTAGTGTATGAATATGGATGTATATGTAATTAAAACTTTGAATTTAATATTCTACTAACAAATTTGCAGTTTTCGTATTGAAATATTGCAATCCATGTGTTTGCAGTTTCACGTACCTGTTGTTGTGGCGGCGTACCTGGGAAGTTATTTTTTTTGTATATTTTTACTCCAGTTTCCTGAGATGGTTCGTAAGGGTTTCCGATTTGATCTAATCTTGCCGGCAGGTCGCTGTCACACATTCATGCTGCATGCTATTCGCTGCGGTATGTTTCGTATCATTTTATTATTATTATTATTATTATTATTATTATTATTATTATTATTATTATTATTAAAGGTAATGTAAAAGGAGAAAGGGCTCTATACCCCTTTCTTATTTTTTCTGACCAGGCTTCCGTGGTTTTATGGGTTTTTCCACGTGTAACCTTTCCTTTTTCGAAGCGCCTCCCCCTTTGGGAGTTCTACTTATTTATTTATCTATTTATTTATCTAATTATTTATTATATCTTTCTCCGTTTTCTTCCTCTGTTTATACGAATTTTCCTACCTTTTCGGACAAAACCTTTTGTAACTTTCGTCCTGTCTTTGTCCTTATATGTTTTTAATTGATATTAGCCCTTGTGGCCAATAAAACGAATTAATTATTATTATTATTATTGAGTGAGAGAGAAGTGCATGCCATCAAAGTGACACTGGAGTAAAATATACGAAGCCCAGTATGCCCATCATGACTACCCGTCTGATAACGGTACACCAGGCACATGCATCACAACCATATGTGCGCGACATGGTGATCTTATATCAAAATAAACAGCGCATGACCTCGCATGTGGGGCCCAGCTAGAATTTTCTTCAGGTCGAGTAGCCCATCCTGCTCAAAAGGTCCCTGAATAAGGTTTGTTTAAGGATGTTGAGCAAAACAACCATGTTTCCAAAGGTGAATTATTCAAACTCCAAAAAATTCTTCTCAACACATGGCTGTGATGCTCTTCCACTACTTCTGCTCATGATCAGAGACAAGCAAATCTGTGGAATTAAGCAGAATATTTGCTGTAGCAATCTTTTTATGCCAAGACAAAACAACGTACATGATAACACTTCCAGTCAAATAAGATCAGAAACCATGAGAGCCACTGCCTGGTACTTATTATTATTATTATTATTATTATTATTATTATTATTATTATTATTATTGAGAGAGAGAATAGTGCATGTAATCAATGTAACACTGAAGTACACATATACTGATCCCAGTATACCCAACATGACTACCCGTCTAATAGGTTACACCCAGCACATGTTTCACAACCACTTGTGCGCGACATGGTGATCTCATATCAAGATAAACAGTGCATGAGCTTGTTTAAGAATGGTGAACGAAACATCCATGTTTCCAGAGGTGAATTATTCAAGCCCCAAAAAATTTGCGGCAGCACATGGTTATGATGCTCCCCCACTACTTCTGCTTGTAATCAGAGATGCACATATCGTCAGCCACCAAGTGACATCCCACAACTTGTTAAAGTGAAACAAGTGACAAGCAAATCAACATGATAAAACTGCAAGTTATTTAACATCAGAAGCCTTGATCAGTAGTTTTATTTTTATAACGTGCTTTCACTTCACTACCGAGCGCAGCTCTGTCCGCCTTGGGTATGTGCTGTGGTTTGCTGTGGTGCTCTTATGTTTACTGTATTGAAAATGATTTGCGTAGAATGTGTGCAGTACCCAGTAGTGCAATTTTCTGTGTGTTATATATATTTGTAAGACCTGGTGTTTTTGTTATGTATTTGTCTGAATATTTTTTTTATTATACCTAAGGCACTTACTATGATAGGAATTGTTTCTGTTTTTAGATTCCACATTCGAGTTATCTCTATTTCCAGGTCTTTGTATTTTGAAAGTTTTTCCATT
>NC_068982.1:117730720-117733191 GCF_001194135.2 Octopus bimaculoides
TTATTATTATTATTATTATTATTATTATTATTATTATTATTATTATTATTATTATTATTATTATTATTATTATTATTATTATTATTTGTATATAGTCCAAAGAAGGAAACGTACACTAATAACATTTCATATGACATACTCTTCATGAACTTGAACTTAAGGAAGACCGAGTGGAAGGACCTAAAAAACTGAAATCCTTAATGTAAACGATATGATGAAGTTTCTTTACGAAGAGCTAATCAGTGTTTCGAAAGCATGACTCATATAAATACCTCTGTTCTCACAAGAACTTGATTCCACGAGATAGATGGATACTAGTGCGTAACAGAACCAAACTAATAAAACAGCTGAAAAAAAAAAGAAGCTCTCTCAACAGATGATATTGCAAAATAAAAAAAAAAAGATTAAAAAGTATAGAAGATAGAATTGAACTTAAAACACTCTTAGGAAAAAGAAATTTTGCCAAGGGAACACTGAGCAGTGGAAAATATAAAATCTGATTCAGAGTCCGTTTTTCACTTTGCTGAACAAAAATCCGCTACCGATAATCAGATTGGCCCCTTAATGGATCAAAACGTATCATAGGCCTATGATTCATAAAAAAATAGGCGCACTTTTGCGTCCACAGTATAACAGTGAAATTTTCCAGCCTACATTTAAACGAATAACACACACGCCAAAAGAATTCTTTGATCCTCAGAAATCAACTGCAGAGATACATCTAAAAATTAATGACACTATGGAAGATGATAAACATATAGATCTTAGTGACCTGCATTAAAAGTCAGGATCTCCCAGCCCTACTTCCAAAAATGAGTGAAAACAGTCTCGCCAAAACATTAAAGACACTAGTTGCAAAGTTGCTTAATACAGGTATATTTCCAGAACTACTGAAAGACACAGAAGTAACACCTATACACAAGGGAGGTAGTAGGGATGAAACTAAAAACTACAGACCTGTTTCTCTTACATCTAAACATCTAAATTTATCGAACGCATTGTGCGAAAATAAGTGATTACATATCTTCAAGAAAACAACCTCTTAAATGACACATAGAATAGTTTTCAGACGCTTGGAAGTTTCCTGTCATAAGTATTATAACACCATACGACTATTCTCAATAATCTCTTGAAAAGAAAGGACAAAGCCTGCGTATAATCTGATTTGCTAAGGTGTTTCACGTGATTGACTATAGTATCACAGATTAAAACTTCTAACGACAATCCAGGACTAGCGAAGTATTAACGGATGCACTCAGGGAAGATCAGCTGTTACAAACTCAATCATAGACCAAATTCCTACAATAAGGCGACATCAAAACCAACAGAAAAAATTAAGATGGTGCGCCAGCAGTCCAATGACTTAAATCACTAAAAAAATAAAAAGAAAAGAATCCCGAGCGTGGCATTCTGTGACGTCTATCGCTGGGAGAAATCAAAGTATAAAGGAGTGGTCAACTCCTCAGCAGAATATCTGAATCGTAGATTGCCAGGAGTTAGTTGTATGAGAGTTATATGACTGAGGGGTATAGATAAACGTAGATGACAAAACAGTAAACCCAGTTGTAGACGATCACCCCTCACCACCACAGTGACTTAAATTCCTGACGGCCCTCCACTTCTCCAGTAAATTTCAACACCATATTGAAAACATGAGTCACTACGTTTCTTGCACAAATCGATTTCCATCGAAGGACCTACCGTTGCTACTTATATTTTGATAACACTCATTCGAGGTGTATGGAATGGGGGTTGGTATAGAAGTAGCAATATACTGGTCAATAACTCCAATCAGAGATCTAAAACCTTGTTGATAGAGATGTAGTCCTGAATCTGAAGTTACAATGTTTATCAACATGCTAAGCCCAATGTCACAGAAATATGTGTATGAATCGTTTCTTTTCTATCCTTTATATTAAGATGTTCGCTAAGTATGATTAACAATTGATAATAGTTGAAATGAGTGCATATATATAGAACAATGCGTCATGTCAACTCTGAGAAGGGGAAAATTAATATAATCGGAACTAATGTTATATAAAGTGAAATAAAGATGAAAGAATTGAAGAAAGTACATACTTAGATGTACTTAACAAATAATTGTACACACAATTTATAGCACAACAAAGAAAGAGGGTTAAAAAGAATATCATATCATTTAAGCACTCTAGTGATACATAATAAAAAGGAACTAAGTGCAAACAGTGAAGTAATTGGTGATGATATTCTGAAAGTCCATATAGTTATATTCTGAACTAGAACATAAGCAAATTAACAAGACTAGACAGGATATGAAGAACATTATTGAGTGATTTTAAAACACATGAAAGAAACACTGGCACAATGTCAGGTGGGGGAGAAGAGCCATGCAAGGAACGTGAAAATCACGGTGGTGCACCAGCATGACCGCAGCCACTTGGCTGAAACACATAAATAAATAAATATATATATATATATATATATATATATAT
>NC_068982.1:117733516-117736575 GCF_001194135.2 Octopus bimaculoides
ATATATATATATATATATATATATATATATATATATATATATATACATACAACTTTGATAATGGGCTGTATGGTTCTTTTTTGGAAATGGTTATAAAATATCACATCTCCTTGGCAACAGTAATATCTAATAAAGAATTAGACAAAATTAATACGAATATCTGCAAAACACGTATGAAAAAGACGGCTGTCTTTTATTTTCAAAGAAGCCAACAAATATCAACAGCTGCTGAGGCAGCAGTCAGTTCTGATTTGAATAGAGAAGTAATACCAAATTGTTCAAAACATAAAAATTAATGCTAAGTGGGCATATAGAATGCCATGCAAAGAGGATGTGATAAAGAAAAAAAAAGACAAAAGAAAAACAAACTTGTGATGTCAATATCGGAATAGACTGAATAAATGAGAAGTCGATAATAGGTAAAACAACACATCTAAATAAAACATGGCATTCACTGTAAAAGTAAACCCTCAATATAGGATAGAATGAATTTTAAATCAGGTATATGACCACATCATCCCTAATGGTCTACAAAATTGTCATGAAACGGATACGATAAGGAATTGCAGAATATGAGGAGGCAGTGAAACTACAATTAAGTGATACATAGATGTATGAGTACGTGTATGTATGTATGTGTAGATTATTTGATTTTGTGTATGTATACTTGACTGTTATCTGTCATATAACAAATAATAAACGTAATGTACACTTCCCACGATAGTTGTATGCGATATTCTTATGTAGATACAATAACTACATTTTTATATTATTACATTTGAAAGTTGCTTTTTGTCGTGCGGAGAGTTTTCGTAACTTAGTGACTCTCTAAGCAATGCTGGGGAAATACTATTGCTCATAGGCCACCGGTTTTTCGTAAGGTCAACGAAAATTATTCAGATTAAATACTACAAATTCCGCTTCAGGCCTTCATTATTAAAGCAACAATTGTTGACAAACAGAGGAGTTCATCTTAATTACGTTTCAACTGCTCCAAAACTACCACTACCTGGTAAGCTGAAATCCGCTGTCAATGAATAAACCTTGGATGCATTTCCTCCTGCTAAGATTGCTGTCAACATTATATTTCCTTATACTAAAACGTCCCAATGTTTATAAGATAAGGATGATAGTTAAATGTTGGTGTTGCTTGAAGCAAGATGTATCACGATCGTCTTCCTAAGACCTAGTAATTATAGGTAATTTCAAGTCCTATATATGTGTCTGGATAATCCTATTCTGGAATACTGCTGCTCATTCGGAAATTAAAAAGGTCCACAAAACATGTAGAATGAAGATGTGAACCAGTGCTCAGTACCTTCGTGCATATCTATATGCAAAGTGTCACCCTTGAAGCAGTTGAAACACTGAGAAAGGTGAGTCTGGATCTATTAACGTGATCTTTGAAATGTGAAATATATGAATCCACATTCAACTTAACATCACTATGAGACCAGAATAAGGAGCAGCTGTTTTATGGAGCGAACTATCTCGTGTGAACAATGTTTACCTACACGTGAATGTCAAACATTGTGAATGTATTTACATGAGACAGATACTGTACATGGGAGATTTCAACGCAAAAATAAGAAACAATACGCAGCTATGAGATGACGGTATTGGAAAAGAAGATATTGCAAACTGTAATCAAAACGGATGTCACCTTTGTGGCCTCTGTTCGACATATTCCTTTCTTTTAATTGTTGTCTTCAAGACTGCTCCGATTCGTCATCGATTTGAGCCACCCACATTTAACGAGATTCCAGACACTGGCATCTTGTGGCATAAGGTATCGTCCGATAATGATAAAGAAGAAATTATATGTTTATGATTTCAGAAGCTTCTGGTGCTGATGACAGTTGGAGAGACTGCTGCATTGAAATCACAGGCACGAAAATCACTATTCTGCTCAAAACAAGAAACCTGCAGTTATTAATCTCCCGATATCTCAAAGTTTGAAACTTCTGTCATCAGAGACAAATTCAAAAAAAAGTGGGCGTTCCAATAAACTCAACCCTCCTTTATTGCAGAATAGTCATCCATTGCAAACATCATTAAATGAAGCTAAAAAAGTATCATTGATTCCAACAAAAATAGGAGTTAATTTTGGTTGTATGACAACAAAGTTTATATCAACTAGGTCATCGACAAAATGCTTTGCCCGTGCTCAAGCAACTACGAAGCTAAATTCTTTAGGATTTCGAAATATTCAATCAGTAACGTTAATCCTAACACACACACACACAAAAAAAAAGATAGTTATAACAGAAATAATTTTTTTTAAATATATATTTTATATATGTTATGTAACTGTAGAACACGAATTACTTCACATATTTCTAGAAAACCCAGACTAAAAATTGTGCAGGCTTCGTCTCATCTATTTTTAAAGAAGAGTAATGATCTTCTGGCATCCATTTGTATATTCATATTTAAATTCACTGGGAGATGCGTAACTTTTGTCAACAACTACTATATCTTAGAAGGAAAGATTTAGGTGTCGCCGGGTTAAATGCTATAACATCGAAGTGAGTGAATTAAAAATAATAATGTTTAATTAATAATATTAAACAAATTAATAACGGAAATGTCCCAACTACATGAATTAAAATTGGTTAATTGTTTGATTTTATGAATTATTGTACTTCCGATAGTTTTAATCACTTATACCAAGCGCACGTTTGCATGAATGTGTCCACCTATTCAGCAATAAATTTGGTACGGGATCCTGAAATGCAATAAATGTCTTCTCAAAGTTATATAATCAACTTCATCATCCACTGAAATTCCTTGCACTATCATCTTGCATGCAGCCAGTAACTCTTTGCAACTGATCTCGTTTCGACGGATATAATGCCTTGGTTTGTCCTAATACTTCATCAGTATATCTCCCTTGAAAACATTTATACACGTCCAGAAGATAGGACAGTTTATAAACATTAATATTTGTATGCACACACAAACACACACACGCACACGGAATACACACACACACACACACACACACACACACGCATACATATATATATACATATATATATATATATATATGTATATAT
>NC_068982.1:117737712-117739719 GCF_001194135.2 Octopus bimaculoides
ACACACACACACACACACACACACGCATACATATATATATACATATATATATACACATACATATGTGCGTGTGTATGTATGTGTCTATGATAGTATATAACCTGATACAGATTTTCACGTGTGATTTTGTTTCAAGGCTCTTATGTATGCTTATACCATCAATCTGAAATATTAGGTGTTACCAAATATTCAGTTAGCATTGTATCCTACAATTGCTTTGACTGAATATTTGTCCTCATTTGTTGAGACAATACATTATACAGTTTGTACTCGGTTAGTGTATAAATGGAGGTCACGACGCTTGAAATAAAACTTGCATTTGGATGCAAGACAAAGACTGAGTACAGATGACAAGTAATGCTACACTTCATCAACTACACCCAGCTAGCCTTAAGAAATAAAATATAAAAAATGCATTACGCTCAACGCCCAGTAGTTATGATATAGATTTTAAAAAGAAGTCAGAGATTACACCTTGCCGACAGATATATCTTAGATATATGTATATTCTTTATATATTTCCCCACAAAATTCAAATCATGCCGCTATGTTAATCAGATCAAAACTTGCGAATTTTAGGTTCCCACGAATTGCAGATGTATGAAACAAAATTTTCATTAATGCATGTCTACAGGGGAATATTTATTTAAAGTTTTCATTCACTTTTTATATTAGCTCTAGCGTCTATGAAGTAAATGCAACATTCGAACATTAGGATAGTTGTACAGAAATAATTCTTATATATGTTTGGTTACGGTTCCTCTTTTGATAATGCTAAACTTTATTAGATTTTTAAAAAATATTTTTATTTTTTCCTTTTGTAGAATCTGGTTGTTTTCAAGGTAGAAAGAAGAAAATCTTCTCCTGCTCTCACTTTTGTAATAGTCGGAAGATATGAAGCTCATATTAGTATTTTTGCTCTTGATATGTTTAATGTCATCATAAACTATTTTTCGAAAGAGAGTTTCATATAAAATAGCAATAAGTTTGTATCACTGACAAATTTTAAATAGATTACAAGATTGTATGTATGTATGTATGTATGCATGTATGTATGTATGTATGTATGTATGTATGTATGTATGTATGTATGTATGTATTGTGTTTACCAGAATAATTGTTTTCCCAGTTGTATGAGCCCCAACGAAAATGATACCATTCTGAAAAGCAACTTAAAAATCAATTAAGATAATCTCACATCTAAATTCAATCAAAATTGACTCAATTGCTATACTGTGTATTTATAATAGAATTATAGCTAGATAATCACATTTCCTAATTGATAATGGACCGATAATATGTAGGATATACTAATGCAACAGTACCTATATAACTTTTGCTTAACACAAAGGGAACTAACTCAAAATGTCGAATGATACAAAGAAAGAGAGAAAGAGAGACAAACCGAGAGAGAAACCTAGAGAGAAACCGAGAGAGAAAGAGAAAGTTCCAATTCCGACATGTTCGGCTTTGCCTTTCAATCTTTAGGAGTCGATAAAATAATGCCAATTGAGTACTGTTGTCAATGTAGTCGACATGATCCCTTCACAGAAATGTCTGGCCCTTTGCCAATATTTCAAACCAATATTTGTAAAAATACTCTTACAAGTACAGTAATATAATTAAATAAAATTAAGTATAGTGTCTATATAAGTTCATGAATTTAGTCTTTCCCTTGTTATTGAAAAAGCGTCATGGTGGGGGATCTTAAGTAGGTTAGACGAACATGTCAACCTGAGTAACATTGTATAAGATTTAAAACTCTCTTGTTCGTTTATAATTACAACGATTAACATGGAAGGAGTAAAGTTAACGTTATCTTATGTTTCAATTTGTAATTCAATTCCAATATTTTGAAAAGAGAGTACCATTGTAAAACATGTTTGGAGATATATTTTCTCAATTTATTCAGTGCATCTTGCATAAGCTTCATAATAATAATTATATAAGAAATTATATAACAAAATTAAATAAACTACAATATATATATATATATATATATATATA
>NC_068982.1:117740425-117740712 GCF_001194135.2 Octopus bimaculoides
GTCTGTGTGAGTGTGTAGTGTTGGTGAGAAGTGTGTGTGCGTGTGTGTGTGTATGTGGGTGTGTGTATGTGTGTGTGTATGTGTGTGGATGTGCGTGTGTGTGTGGGATTGTGAGTGTTAGGTACGGGTGTGTGTGTGTTTATGTGTGTCTGTATATGTGTGTCCGTGTGCGTGTGTGTGCGCGTGCGTGTATATTTATATTGTGTATGTTTTCGTGCGTGCGTGTGTGTTGTGTATGTGAGAGGTGTGTGTGCGTGTGTGCATGTGTGTATATGTGTATGTGTGTT
>NC_068982.1:117740722-117741281 GCF_001194135.2 Octopus bimaculoides
AGGTGTGTGTGCGTGTGTGCATGTGTGTATATGTGTATGTGTGTTGTGTATGTGTGCGTGCGTGTGTGGTTTTGTGTATGTGAGAGGTGTGTGTGCGTGTGTGTATGTGTGTGTTTATGCGTGTGTGCGTGCGTATGTGTGTCAGAGCGTAAGGATGTGTGCCAGGTATGTGTGTTATTTTGTGTGTGCAATGGATTTCGGAAGGCGCTATGTTATCGACAAACATAACTACTGCGCTCAGATGTCAAAGAAATTACTTGATGCTATAGTGAAAGTTTCTTTATCTTAATAAAGAAATGACTAAGTATTTTTTCGTATGTAACTCTGTGTTATTGGGTAAAGATAACCTTTCATATAATATGTCAGAAGTCATATTACATTTCTTTGATCAATAGTGGATAATAAGTAACTAAAAGATACGGACGCAACAGTCAAATCTAGCGTACAATGCTAAATAGGCGTACATACTTAACGTTGATATACGTCTAACATGAGCATATGTATACATGCAATCACATGGATTTGTATCTATACAAACACACACATATATATATATATA
>NC_068982.1:117741934-117761196 GCF_001194135.2 Octopus bimaculoides
CTATGAAATGCACGCGTGCAGCAGTCTACGTTGCGGTCAACACAAACTGATTCAATGCATTTACACCTATTTGTTTAGAACGAGAAATTTTCTCCGTGACAAAATACAGTGGATGTCTTTCTTACGAGTTCGAATATGCCTCAAGCACAAGTTTTCATTTGTACAAACCACTGCTTAACGGTTTCCTTCCGTATTATAGTTAGGGCAAGCCGCTTACTAGCGCAGCCGGTCATTTTATGATGACTCCAATATGAAACAAGTGTAGGGCGGCGAGCTGGCAGAATCGTTAGCACGTCAGGCGAAATGCTTAGCGGTATTTGGTCTGCCGTTACGTTCTGAGTTCAAATTCCGCTGAGGTTGATTTTGCCTTTCATTCATTCGGGGTCGATTAACTAAATACCAGTTAAACACTGGGGTCGATGCAATCGACTTAATCCCTTTGTCTGTCCTTGTTTCTCCCTTCTATGTTTAGCCCCCTGTGGGCAATAATAAAATAAGAGTGATATAGCTCTCTTGTCGATTCTCAGTTTCTGCTTTTCCGGTTTCTAGTGGTGAGGCGAGAGAAACCACTGTGTGTGTGTGTGTTTATGTGTGTATGCATGTAATATATATTGTATATGACTAGTTAGTTCCTTTGCGAACCTTAAATGCATTCAATGTAGACAAATATCTTTCTATGTCGTTTGATATAAATTCCTGATTTTGTGACACATTTTCTTATTCCTTTCTGTCGTTTTTACGTAATCCCCTCATCACTCGATCTGTTTACCCTTCCGTCTAGAGGCCTACTACATTCTTGTTATTTCCTTAAACTTGTCTTCTCATTTACACCCTAACAGCTTAATACGCTGACATCTCCAAAATTGAACAATATCAGATGATGTCGGATTATTGAATTTCGGTCAATAATTAATGAGGTAATGAACATGTCAACGTTTATTGTGCTTGTCTCATGCTTTTCGGTATGTCTCATTGCCAACCTCGAGCGACACATTTTCTTATTTTTGCTGTTGTTGTTGATGTTAAGACGCCGAGCTGGCTGAATCGTTCTCACGCTGGCAAAATATTCAGCGGTATTTCTTGTATCTAGAATTTTCAGAGCAACTACACCTGCACATTGAATACTACCTATGTGTATTTTTACACCTAAAAATAAAATACTTCTCATGAAATACAGTTTTAAAAGAATTATGCATTAAGATATGTCTTCATTAACATCTGATCAACATATATTTTTGAAAATAACCGTGTGTTACTAGATTTTCTTGCGCATGTAACTTCTGGCTTCTATCCAAGTCACATTGGAACAATTGAAAACCGTTCTATATAACAATGAAGATATCAAAGTAATATATGTTTGCTGATAGGTGACTAGTATTGCCACTCTCCAATATTGCACTCTCCAGATTTCACCCAGATACGATAATTTTAAAATCTACTTTACGTGATCGCTCGTCTATCCTCCCTCAAAGAGCAATAGATATTTTGGACGTTCTAAGCATATTGTTTCTAGCTAAAATGATGTAGAGTAGTCAGGAATGAATTCAAAAATATATCTGACGTTGTGCTACACAATGTTAAAACAAAACTTTTATGACGATATCAATTATAGTATATAGTTTTATATATTTTTCTGCGGCTTGGATAGTGCTGTGTTTATTAGATACAGTTATGTGGATTATGCTATAAGGACATAATTCGTTAGACTACGAACTCATGAACAGACTGGAGATAGGAAAAGCATCATATCATAATCTGCAGCATTACTTGCAATCCTTACCTAACACATATGTCACTGCTTTTTCTCCATTCGCAGTGTTGTGATCTTTTAGAAATAACATTTAGAAGTCATAATCAAGCATTTCTCAAAATCTTATATTTGAAATCAGAAATCCCATAATGAGAACATAAAACATATATTACTTGGCATCTGTTATTTAGGTTTCTGCTGCACAAGGATTTAAGAGATTCCACCTACTGCTTCATAGAAGAGAGTGAATTAACTTTGGACTTTCTAGGCGCTCATTATTGAGCTATGTGTTAAATGTTTAAAATTGATAAAACTTTCATGATCAATATTCTGTATAGATCATCAAGACTGAATATTGTAAGAACGAAAAACTAAATATTCAGCATCGTTAGCTATTGAAATTAAATTAAATAGGAAATTGCAAGGTATTAATATTTTTCCAATGCTGTAATGTTGTGGAGTTGAAAGCAGCGCTACTTCATAGATGATATGTATATTTTTCCTCGTTCAAACGATAATCTAACGATATAACGGACGCTACGCTTGTTCCAGTGAGAGAGATCGAAGGTAGATGAAAGAGGCGCCTTTGATCACTTACACAAATGCTACATATCTGCTCTGTCAATGCGCACTCGAATCATTAATTATGTTCAAATAAACTACTATCTGAAAGTTATATAAAGACGAATGGGAAACAGGAATATGCACGCATAAGTGCAATAATTCATTGCACCATAAATAGAAATTAAATAACACATGTAGAACTACGATATATTTTTATATTAAGTTGTGTTTTATAATATTACCAGATTTCGTTTGCAGGATATGTATATTAAATAATTTCACAGCAAACTGTAAAATCACAAGTTTTCAAAATTTTCGAGCGTATTGGAAGATCATAGAAAGGACAATATTAGAAGTTTAAGCTTGTTATAAATGAAATGTAGTCATTTTGCTGAAAATAATTATTTTGTCGTTTATATTCCTTACGATATTCAATCTGAGCGCTTTAGACTAATGAGTAAAATTATGCGAAGCTGACCTTAACAAAGGTCGATCAGAACTTGCGCAGATATGCATCATGTGCTTATTAAGGAGTAAATAGACAACATATATCATTAATAGACAGAACAAAACCCCGTTTAATGTAGTAAAATTCCTAGTGTTTCAAAGAAAAGACTATTAGTCAAATGATAACATTTGGGGCAAAAAGTTAAGGGTAATATATCTTTTCTATTGAATTAAGAAATGTTTTACATCACGCAGTGCGATGAGAGGTGAATGATATTCTGTGAGAATATTGGTGGCATATTTAAGAATGGACTTCCACAAATACTAGTCGACAGAAACGTATGTATGTTTGAGACAATATGCATTTATATTTATAGTTTACAAAAGGAAGAAATCTAAACTTGAGAATCCTATGCAAATGATGATGAGGAAAGGCAAACATACAAAAAGAAGCAAGAAGCAAGTACAAGGTTACATTGTTCCATAGATTGAGGAAAACCAATCAACTACCCTATCAAGTGATTAGATTATTGACAAACGTAACATTACCAATGCTGACAAACAAATAGACAATTGGCTGAGGTCAATTGAATGACAAGGCTTCCAGGATGAGCAGGAGGTGAAGATCTCGGTTCTTTCCATTTCCAACAATGGTGGAAGGCAAATACCAAGGAAAAGGTTGACATGATTCAGGCAAAAGAACGACCCAGGTGTAAGAAAATAGAATGTCAAGAGCAGTGCAGTTTGTGTCTCAGGGAGCCTTTATCAATTGTAACTTCTTCAAGGCGTAGATCCCGTCGATATATCTATGGAGGATAGAAACTTTCCGAGTCTCCTTCCTGCAACGAGTGAGGCATGGCATCCTCCTAAAACTTCGAAACCAGCACAGACATGGCATGAGTGTGAACCAATTGTGTGGGCATTGATGTGAATGAGAGAACTCTCGTACTCATCAATTCAGGGTGTAAAATCTCATTCACCCAGACGAGATACAGATGGTGCTATGAGAAGTATTCCACAACACTCTCTCGCATCTCTGTGTATAAAATACACAAGAGGCACCAACAGCAGGGAAAAATAACATCATCAAATAAGTTCGTGCGAAAAGAAGAATAGCCGTTGTAGAGCAAGATCAACGATAAAATTTATGACAAAATACATATCATTGAATGTGAAAGTGGACCTAAGTTATAGGCATCGATTTCCCCACTTCCCTTACACGAACTGAGTTTTATGATCTAGGAAGGAAAAGAAGATAAATTTAATCAAAATCACAGTCCTGCAGGAAGAAGGGTGCAATGAAGCATTAAAAGGGTGTTGTGCCAAGTACACAAAATATTAGTAGAATTGCAAGGAGAAGCGAAAGAAGGCACAGGTGTAACCAATCTAGAGTGACTGTAATGAATGCAAGCTCAACCGGTGCGGGTATACTTGCAGATACTAGAATACATGAAAGAGAGAGAGAGAGAGAGAGAGAGAGAGAGAGAGAGAGAGAGAGAAATGTAGCTGTATGCAGAGTAGGAGAGACAGCAGAAAGTTTGTCTTACAACTAATGGTGCAACATTAAGGCGATGATATGTGGTGATGTGACCACCACTGCCGACCAACTGAAAGAGGAGTGTTACAGTTCAAGTTTAAAATACTCAGGGCACAGGTTAATGATATCGATTCCTCCTGGTCAAAGTTAAAGATACGTTCACCAAAGCCAGGAATAAGAAGCATCGTTTACTTTTCGATGCAGTCACTCTTTCATATACGAGTTTATTGACTAGTTATATGTAATAAAAAATAACGTATTTACCTAAGCTTTAAAATTATCTCCTCGTAAATTGTTATTTTACGCAGCAATACATCAGTCTCAGCGTTCCTGCCACTTTTGGAATCCAGTCAGGGAGTCCTTTTCCGTAAACGAGTCGTGGACCTTCTACGATTCGCTCTAGATCTCATCAACTGTTTTAAAACAGCTCTGTCGTGCCTTTTTGGGATGTGGAAACTGCTGCTTGGTTTCATATTCGTACTCGTAAACCGAACACTTGTCAGCGCTGATGATCCCCGACATCAAGGATAGGTCATCAGCGGCATGTTGACTGAGATTTGACTTCGACACGATGTTCTTTCTCTTCTGTGGTCAGGAATCAGGGGACAAACTAGGCAGAGAAAGCTATATGATCAATTCAAACGTTAGGATTGCTTGCACGAACCCATACGACAGACCAACACATCAGCTACATTGTTGATTGTTCTCCGACGATCCTCATGCACACGCTGAATATTGTTCTCCACATTACCGGAGGTGAAGCTCCTGCCACTTCTTCCAGATCGTTCATGTTTTCCAGGGACATTCTTCCGCTTTTGAAGCGTCTGCGCTTCTTAAAACATTACGTACGGCCCATTACCTCGTCAACGTAAGTTTGCCAAAGCATGCTCAATGTCTCTGTAGCAGACTTCTAAAGTTTAATGCAAAGTTTCATCTTGGCTCTTTGTTATATTTTCCCGCCCATAACAAAATCACAGATTACAGCATATACGTGATCAAAAAAACTCAAATTTTACAACTTGCGAAGTAAACACAACCTCATGAAGGTCACTGTCAGCATTCTCAACGCACGCAACCGTGTGATGCCATCTTTTGGTGCACTACAAAACTAGTCCGGGAACTTTTTTGATACCACACTCACACACCTCTACAATGTTTCTAACATTTTATCATCTCATATTTGATATGCCTTATTTGAATGAATCCCTTGTGACTATTTAAAGTAAGTAAAGAAATAACATTCTAAAAACTATTTTCCAACTTTAAAAGGACGTTTAACATATACGTGTCGAGTGTTAATAAGAAAACATATTTTGAAGGCATTTGGTTTTGATGGCAAATAAATACTTTACATCTAAATTAAAATCTTGAAGTCTCCTAAAACGACATGCTAATAGATTACTATTGAAATGAATAATGACCTTTTCTCTTGTTTGTCTATATAAAATATTTTGGGGACGGTTGTTAACATAAATATGTTAGACTACATGAAATACCATCTGCTATACATGCACAAGAATCTCAATTTCTGGTTTACAATATACAATGATTTCTGTATATATTTTTCATATAAGTTTAAATGCATAATCTGTGAGATATATAGAAGACATATTTCATTTTCACTCCAATGTATGGCAAGTGGCTATCGTCAGGGAAATAATATACCGGATTTATCCTATGTGCATTCAATAAATGACTGGCAAACTATGAAATATATAATTTTGGTGCGTAGATACCTTGCGTTGTTTCATTGTAATACTCTTAAATTATACAATCTAAACTTGGCAATACACAGTAATCTACGAAGATTTAAATATAAGTGTGGAATCCTTTATGATATCGTTTTACGAATTTTTAAATCTTAACACTTGTTCTTATAATTTGGTCTGAAAAGTGGTTGACTTGACATTACCATTCAAAACAGCGGCCACGGGAAAATCATGCTGATATTTCATAAGCTACTTTACACACGGCGCAGTTTAATGATTTGAATATTTAACCAGTTCATGGATAAAAAAGTTGAAGGCTATACTGTAACAAAAAGATGTACGTTGTTGTTTCATATAATTCCTTCGTATGGTAACAACATTACATTTTGACTCATATTGATTTTTATACATATCATAAATGTAAATGTTTCAATAATCAAGTTTGTATATATGTGGACATTCAGACTATTTAAGAGAAGCTGTTTCACTGAATTTAAAACCTATACTCTAAGAAATGAAACTGTGTAAAATAAAAGAGACTTACGTCTTGTATTTTAATACATGAGTTTTAGTCAAACCAACAATAGGGACTTAACGTAATCCAAACATGGTCGAACGAATATCCAAATTACTCTCAGAGAACACTATGAATTTTTGAATAAAAAGATTATGTAGCTGTGATGTGAGAGAATAATGATCGAGTGCGAATAATATATAAACACCTATTCGGTTTAACTAAATATTGTCTTTTTCTATATATTTTGCTTATGTTTTACTTTAAATATATGTATAACGTAATACTTTTTCTTCCTGATTTCCCCGTCATATTTCGAGGAAAAAAACATTGCTTTGATTATTTTCAAGTTTTTTTCTTTAAAACTCGAAGATCGACAATATCAAATAGATACAAATATATCAAACGATTTGCTTGTATAAACTATTAATCATTTATTTCACTTTTTCAAAAAAATAATATATAATGCAAAGAAACATTTGATAGATTATAAATATATACAAACTTACATATATGTGTACACACACACGCACACATTCTCACAAACACACATGTATACATGTCTGTGTGCATATATATATATTTATGTAAGTGTGTATGTGTGTTTATGTAAGTATGTATGTACACGTACGCACATACGCACACATGTATATGTGTATGTGTACACATACATACACATACACATATATATATGTATGTAATATATATATATATATATATATATATATGTGTGTGTGTGTGTGTGTGTGTGTGTACACATACACATAAACGCTTGGGTGTGTGCGTGCGTATACGTCGTCCATGCTTGTGCGTCAGTGTGTGTTTATATTTATGGGTGATTTTGTGTCTGAGCAAGTGTCTATGTGACTGTGTCTGCGGTGTGTTTAGGGTGGTGAGTGTGAGTTGATGTTTCTCATCGACTTCATAAAATGTAAATGTCACATCACCAATGCAAAATAAATTTATAATCAGCTTCAAATTAACAGCACTAAAACTTCACAGGAAACAGCAAGTTTCAAAAACGTCTCAGTCTTTTTTCATATCTCTTTAAATATATATAATGGTATGCAGAGATGCTAATTCTCGAACGATAAAACCCAATGTTTATGAGATGAAATAACAAACTGCTAATAATTGTATTTAGATAATACTGTCGATTGTTTAAATTTACATCATGAAATAGGTTGAATTGTGTCTACTTGTATTACTGGTACTTAACAAATCAACAAATCTTGTACTCTTAATTAATAGAAAATTGAAAAAAAAATTATTTCGGAGGTGTAATACTTAGATTAATATCCTATTTATCCATAAGCAAATCCCAAACCGTATATCTTTTGAGACTTCTGTTTTATGTATGTTTTCCAAACTGAATCTCTTTTACCTGATATCCGTATATCAGCTACATTTAAAACCCCGGGGTTACTTCTGAAGTAATGCCTCAGCCACTACCTGTAAATTTAATTATTAGGGATACAGTCACTTATAGCCAGCTAAATTCGAGGTTAAGAGTATTGCCCTGGTAACGGGTGAACTTCTTTTTAGAAACTCGGGCTAACATCTATACCACGTTGAATACGCTGTTGACTACTCAAGCATTACTTTATAGCATATGTATGGACAGTCTGGCTTCTAACAATGACACATGTTATTCCTAGTTTTTGCATTCTTCGGTATAAAAAAACTTGAAGTAATCTAATCGATTTTTGCAGAGAGCATCTCATAAATATGCAGAACGAAAATTCTATAAACAATTTTTTTCTCCCATACCCATACCCATACCCATAACTGCAGGTATTAGAGCCACTACGAGCTCACTTGATCTGCTAGATGTTGTAGGCAGACATGTCACACATATCTGACTCTTACGACTGTATGATTGTTTAATGAAAACTTCTAATCAGGCGAAGAACAACGATTGATGTGATACTAAATGGTGACCTTCCAATGTACGTAACTTCGTGACATATCCCAAAGCATAATATTAAGGCAAATCTTTTAACATAACAGTGGTAAGACAAGGAGAAATTACGCGAAATACATTATACGCACACACACATATACGCACACATGCACGCATGCACACACACACGTATATATGTATGCGTGTATATCTACTTACACGTTTATGTGTAAGTGTATATGTGTTATTGCGCCTCTTGATTTATTTGCTGAATCTGGAAGACATCAAAAAGCGACGAGTGTTGGAATGCACGTGAGCTGGGTGTGTAAGAGTGGTGACGATTGAAGACCAGTTAGCTCCGCGAAACAGACGCCATTTAATTGCCATAGTAAAGACAGTGTGCCTGTGGGTCAGAAACTGGATCCTTCATCTAAGTTATTGAATGCTAATAGATCGAGTTAGGCTTTTCAGCATACGGTCAAGATTTCCGAATGCGTAGAAGGCACAGCTCCCGCTGTAGAAAGAGAAGTCCAGTATGTACCCCCTCTCGACCGTTTTAGAGTGTCAGCAGCGATGGGAAGCTGGAAAATATTTTGGTCTTGAAGGTAATGGTCAATATTTATGAGGCTGTCCTACCTAATCCCATGTATGCGCTTTCTTCGACAAAGGTTCTCGTTTATAAATTGTTGCAGCATTTATAGAATGTTTAGTGGTCAAACCTATAGTAATATAGTGGAGTTTAGTGGTGGTGTACATCAGTGTATGGTGCCTTCATATAAGTAATATCCGAGCATTTACTGCGAAGAGATGAGGTTGATACGGACACAATGAAAGAGGGGCTCAATGTTTTGGTTCATGGAATGACTTCAGATTTACAATATGATGTTTGAATGCATAGGAGGGTAAATTTATTGAGAAATGAAGGCCCCAGTGATGTTCATAATTTCTGTCGTTGTTGGATGTGAAGGCAAGTAGACCATCGATTTATAGGAGAATGATATTTGAGGACTAAAGCGTTGCCTTAAAGAATCACAAGAAACTTCTGCGAATTTGTTTACAAGAGTAGGAAAATAGAGCGCCGCAAATTTGGCGGAGATTTTCTTCCGCAAGGGAACCAACGCATGGCCTACATTTGGGCACCGATAAAATTTTGGAGCCTTGTGATTCACGAAAGCTTCATTGTATGAATAGTAGAACAGGTGACATTCACCATGTGTTGCTTGATCCGTACACACAAACACACACATATATACAAATACCAACTTGGTGTGTAACGCAAATTAAATCATTGAAAAGTGAAATATGAAAAGTGTACTTAAAGATAACTATACTGCATCGTCCATCGCGATGAAAATTGCAGTCGTTAGAAAATACACGGCATTCTCTATCCGATGCCGGTCAAACCAGCAGTAAGAAGGCAAATTGTTTTGGGACGCATGGTGTTGTAGCTAAGAAATGCGTGTCCTGAACCTAAAGAACGCGTCCGTTAGAAATTAAGAATTGGAATAATATCATATCTCTTATAGGTAACGAGCAGGAAATAGTGAACAAAGCCAAGCGCTACTGGCAAGATAGAAATGCTGTCTCTTCTGCAAAACTACCTAGCTCTGGCACCATAGATTTCGAGGAAAGATTGAAACGCAACTATACCATTGTGAGGCGAATTATGCCCGTGGAATTGGACGTATTCACAAGCTCCAGCTGTCATATTGTGTTGTATAGTGGATACTACTACATTGGAAGTTTTGCTTCCTGAAGCATAGCCTGGAGGAAGTTCCACTGTGGCTGTTGCAAGTATCTGCGACAAAAATCTAGCCCAAATACAAATCCTTTCTCGACGAAGTCATTGCAACTTTAGATGTATATAAGACCGAGTTATTTCTTGTAAAATGAGACCGCAATGAATATAATGTCTCAGATCAGTGGGCATGGAAAGGAACGATTAAGAAGAATAAAAGCCCTGAACGCAATGCAAAAAATGCCTTACTGGAATTTTGTGCTGGAAAAGGATCTCTGTTATGAAAACCTTCTTTCATATGTATACTGGGTATAGGGATATTTTGGGACATAGGTCACGGATAGAATTTGTTATTGGTAGGACCTCTTTCATTCTCTGCAATACGTACACACATATCAAACATTATACCTTCAACTGATCCAAACGTAGTTTTCTGCAAACTAGAGTGCTAAATAGGTGACCTGGTATAACCACGAATGTAAAGATGTCCTCTGAGGAAAAAAGGTGACGCAAAAATCTTGACTTAAATTAAGTCTAACTCCTCACTTAGGCAATACACAGTCGTGACAGTTTGCAGCAGAGATAGTTAAAACACCCAAGCTTAAGTTATGGAAGGACTTTGGGGGTTAAGCTAGAATGAGAATATAGATCGGGTAATAAAGTATTCTGGCAGACAAACCACGGTCTTCGTAGCAACTAGCCCTTTTCCGACACTATTATTAAAATAGAAGTTCTCTCTCAACAGAGAAAAAGGTCCTTTGCTAAACTCCTAAATCTCCAGGAAGTACATCTACGGGAGACGATTCCTTTACTGCTACAGTGAATGGAGTCACAGGGATGATTAGAGCGCTTAAAAATGTAATGTAACGAATCCGCTGGGAAATGTTAAATTCGGTCTGGGGCGAATTCAAAGCCTCAAATAGAACGTTAAGTACCTCGGGGCCGTATTCATGAGCAATGGCAATCCGCATACTTAACTGGATGCTAGAACAGTAGGAGATGGTACAATAATGCACCAATTCCAGCATTCAGTGTCTGGAAAATGAGATCCTGATAAAAGCCAAACGTGCTTCTTCGATTGGCTTTTTTGGCTGTGAGCACCTATGGTTATAAATTTTGAGTAATGACCGAAAGAGTGCGATATCGAATTTCGAATACAGACTTAGGATCCTTCCGAAGGTGCGTTGCTCAAAATGAGAGAGAAAATTTATGTCAAGCTGCTATTTCTCCGCATTGCAATGGCGCAGTCCCAGCATTATGAAAATAGGACAGGATGTTGTAGGAATGACGGTTTCTTGAAGTCGAGCCAATCGGAAGTACACTTACGGGTGAATCAAAAGCAAGAGTGTTGGACAATATACATGGTCTTAGTTGGACACAAATCCAGTCCGACAGTGCAATGGCGGTTAAATCTGTTAGAACTTAAGAAGAGATTCTTGCAAACTCTATTCATTTCCAAGGAAGAGTGGGTGGAGAATATGGATGGATGGAAGGACAATGAAAATGAGACTTAGAGGGGACATTTCAAAACGAATAATAAAGACATTCTGATAATAAAACGATTTGAAAACAACAAAGGACATCTGTAATATACTCTATTTTGTTTCCTTCGTATAGATTTAGTGTTAATTTTGGTATCACTAATTTTCCTTTGAATATAATTCAGAAACAAATAATTTATCAGCACTGAAGCAATACCCGATTTTAGAGGAAGAACATTAGTAATTTGTCAGATACAGAACGAGGCAAAATTTCCAAGTGAAGACTGTCAAAGAAGATTCATCCAAAATACCAAACAATTAGAATTCTTATATCATAGTCGGGTAGGTAAGACAATGTGTATCATTCTAAAAATGAAACTACTGAAATTTGTATTAAATCTACCTGCCAGACCGAGATTAACCAAGAACATGGAGTATAACAGTGTTACTAAACTGGAGTTGGACATATCTAATCTTAGTATCTATTATATCAACATTATACGTACCTTTCTTCAGAATCATGTACGTAACGAACAAGCATTCCACTAAAACTTAACTACACACCTCATGTCACGTCCATGTATATATTCCTCTGTGTGTGTGTGTGTGTGTGTGTACATTCACCCCACTATATATATATATATATATATATATATATATATATATACATGTATAAAGCTAGTAGTTTGAGATTATTATATAACCAGTACTGATACATTGTTAAAAAGAATCGATACATACGCTTACTCTTCCATTTTGTAATATGACGTTACTCAGATCTCACGCCTCTGTTAATGCATAATACTCAGAGGGAGCTGTCTAATGGAAACAAAGACCATGCAATTCGATTTATGAGTGTGTTGCGAGAAACATGACTTGATGTAAAATAATACGTCGGTCGTCCACGTCTATGATTTGAGAAATGAAACCGGAGCAACATATAACTGGGAAATGGAATTTAACCCTATAAGTTTTATAGATATTTGCTTAAATATAAATGCACGCTGGAGAATGGGACTTCAGAATTTACGAATGACTTTCATAATTTGCCGATTCCGAAATATACTATTTGAATATTACTGGGATTAATTTTACCCATCAACAGTTTAGCACTCTGACGTAAGGTCTTTAGACAAGTATATTTAGTTGCTGCGTATAGTCAGAAAATTAAACAATTCTTCGTTATAATTTTAACAATTTCCGCAGACATCAACACCGAAATCAACATGCACAGATGCTGTCCACATGACGACAGAAGAGAAAAAATCTCATCCAATTAGTGTTACGCAGAGCCAGTGCATTTTTATAATTTGAAGCTGTACTCATATAATTGTCAGACATCATATAACAAGAAGAAACAAAAATCAATCCGCTGACAGGAAATATTAAATGGCTATAAACGGCTCCGGTGTGTAGCAGTCCACTTCATATGCACATTTTCCATAATGTGCTTATTAAAAGCGAGTATTTTGGTATTGCTTTTGCACCTCAAACAATGCATAATTTACAGTCTCTATTATATAATGGATATTTCATTTTTTTTGTGTGCTATTCTTTAATCTTTTTTTAGTTTTCTTCCGTTGAGAATATCTCTAAAATTCTTGTCAGTATCTTTAATACAGACTCGCTTGAGCATTGGCAATTATCATTAAGACAAACAGAAGTTAAATTTTACCTAATGAGAATATATGTAATGAATTTATAACAACAAGTGATAATAAGTACCTATGTCTACTGAATAAATACTAGCGATTATAAGAAAGTGTAACATTTACTCATGAATCGCACAGGAAATATACATTGTGAAATCTTAATGACCTTATATATTACATACATGTTTTTTTTTATATGTGTATACATATGAATATATGTATATATGTATTTATAAATGTATATTTGTATTTACATATGCATATACATGTGCGTATGCATATATGTGTGTATGTGTGCATGTGTAAGAGTGAAAATATATGAGTACACACGCATACATGCACTCACACACATTAAATCACTTATTTATGAGTCTACTCTTATATTCCATCCATAAAACGCTCATGTGCAATGAAATCCCATAAGATCCAACCTATTTACGAAATGACCTTAATGAACCTCAGATTTAGTAAATCACATTTTTCTCACTAGGCATGCAATCTTTTATTTTCTTCTCTTTCGTTCCATATCAAGTCTTTGAACTGTAAATTACATACAGGAGTGCAAAACCTTGTTGCTGTGAGCTCTGCAGAATCTATAACTGGGCAAATGGCTCTCCAAGAATATTGTTCTAAATGCCTTGCAGCATTTCTTCATCAATGTAATCTATTTAGAAATCCCTACTCGGTGAATATTCCACCATTCATGCCCGGTTTCCATGCACACCTCCACCACACATACTAAGTAAACGTTTCTCAAAATTATTGCCTCAACCTCTTTTATAATTCAAAATTATTCATTCACGCAACATACCATAGACACTTTCGCATAAAGTGCATATGTAACCCCGCTCATTGTAAATCAATAACGCCACGGGTGTTTTCCTTATTGTCAAATACTGGGTCCCTCCGTCTCTCTTTCTCACTGTTTGTCTCTCTCATTCTTCCCCTCTCTTTCTCCCTGTTGGTCTCTTTCAAGGTTCTCCCCCCCCCTCTCTCTCTCTCTCTCTCTCTCTCTCTCTCTCTCTCCGTATACAAGATTTATCTCGGTTTTGTATGAAAGCTTCAGGATCCTTCATTACCCAGTATCACCTCATTGCACTCTCGCAATGCGGTGATACTGGGTAATGAAACTCCACAAACCGCACAAACACAGCGTTCTCCAACGAATTGAATGTCTCTCCCTTCCCAATGACGGCCAGCATTGTTTTCTAGGAGCTAAAGCAGTTGTGTATTTCATCCTAAACAGCTTTCGTATTCAAGAGATTTGGTGAAAGCAGTCTCGATATGACCAAATATTTGTATCTTTAGTAAACCTCACAAAATATTTCGAACTTTGATGGAGGATTTCAGTTTGTGGTAAAGCTTATAAAGCCACAGATACAGCTTCTTCACACATTATTCGTTGCACCATTCACAACCGACGCTTTCACCTCATCTAATAAGCAATGTTAAACACACCATATATTATATTAACCCACTTCCTGATCACTCTAATTGTAGGTTTATCCATTATTTCAGTTGCTCTTGTAAGTTGTTATAATGTTCTTGTCCGGTAAATCTAATTTGTTCAAGGCAATAAGCATCCATTGCATCCTCACAATCCCCTGTTCTCTAGATCCTTTTCTCCACGATTCATCGTTTTCTGGATCTTAGGTTATTTTGTAACAATCTCTGTATCAGCAGTGTTAATTTGAAAGTATACTGGTTCATCAATGCTAAGAACAAACACATTATACGAATGATAGTCAGTTCAAACTTTTCTTTGTTTCTAATGTATTTTGTTATAGATTCTAAGATATATATATATATATATATATATATATATATATATATATCTTCTTGGTCTTGTTGGGTGTGCTATTTATACCCACGACAGAGTTGTTGACTTAGTCTTTATTTCATAAACAGTCTTCTTTCTAACAGAATATGGAAGAGAACAAGAGAATGATTTCTTTTAGATGCATAATTTGCATTCATTTAGTTGTGATTACTACCAAATTTTAAAATTTGTGCAAAGCTCACGCAAACCAGCAATTTCTCCTCAGTAAAGTGGTTTGAGAACATCTGGAGAAGGGTTTTAATGTGAAGTCGCTTCAATATCGTACTGGTCTTTGCAAATTTAGCCGTAAGGTACAGATTTTTTCAAAGTTCAAACTAATTATAAATTTGAGTCGTAGATAATTTACTGCTTTGTGAAAAAATCATGTTTAGAAAGAGAAGACGAAGTCTACGTTAATGAAACATCCAGGCAGGATCTGTTGTAGTAAACTGTTCTATGAATATTTACTCCAGTAAATTGAAGCGCACCTAACATGTTTACGGTAGAATACGCATTTACATTTACATTTACATAATATTTAGAACTAATGATACACAGCGTTCCCATAATTGGTAATGCTGGACTATGACAAAAGGAACTGAATTTTTACATCGAAAAATATATTAATTATTCATATGTTCAACTTATATTCATGCAGTTTCAATTTTTGTATTTTGTTCATAATATAATTTTCGAAGTGAAGTATGTGACCAAAACAATATTTCACTAAGAAAATGTCGGACAAACCGTCTGAGACGTTAAAACAATTAGAGTGGTTATCTTTATTCATCACTCTAAATACTCAACACCTCGAGGGTAAATCGAAATATCAGTGAAAACAAGAAGCTAATGATTGAAAATGTTCTGTATTACTCTCATGTCTCTCTGATGAATACTAACAGAAAGAATTGGTCAAGTATGTAATGACTACATACAAATAGTAAAACAAGAGATTTCACTGAAATATTACATATGTATGTGTGTATGTATATGTATATGTATATATATATATATATATATATATATATATATAAATGTGCATATGTTTATATATATAGATATATATATATATATGTATGTATATATGTATATATATATATATATATATGCGTGTGTGTGTGTGTGTGTGTGTGTGTGTGTGTGTTATAAATACGTACATACATATATATGGACATAGAACCATACGTTTATGTATAGCAGGAGTGGCTGTGTGGTAAGCAGCTTGCTTACCAACCACATGCTTCCGGGTTCAGTCCCATTGAGTAGTACCTTATGCAGATGTCTTCTACTATAGCCTCGGTCCGTTCAAAGCCTTGTGAGGAGATTTGGTTGACGGAAATTGAAACCCGTCGTATATATGTGTATGTAAATGTTTGTGTGTCTGTGTTTGTCGCACCACTATCACTTGACAACCGATGTTGATGTGTTTGCGTCCCCGTAACAATGCGGTTTGGCAAATTAGACCGATAGAATAAGTACTAGGCTGATAAAAAATACGTTCTGGTGTCGATTTGTTTGACTATAAGGCGGTGCTCCAGCATGGCCGCAGTCAAATGACTGAAACAAATAAAAAAGAGAAAAAAAACATGTACACACACACACTCTCTCTCTGTCTCTCTCTCTTCCTCTATCTTAGTACCATGGTATAGCAGCCTCCAGCAAGCAAAACACGTATTGATACACACACACACACACACACACACACACACACACACAAACAAACACACACAAAAACACACATACACATACACACATACACACACACATACGGGCATGATAGCACTAAGCAGTTATATGTATAAATATTGACATGCTCCCAGTTCAAAAAATGCTTGTGGTATATTCGAACCAGTATAAAAGGCATCCGCTCTATTTTATCATGCAGAGAATTTCACGCTCTACAGAAATTGTTGTAAGTACATCGAGTCAGTTCACGGTGTACAATAACCAGATTGGTAAATGCATATAATTCAGTCTGACAACATTCTCTCAGCAGCAAAGACCAGAAAATATCAAGTGCAATCTAAGCTAATATCGTTTTCTTATCTGCAGATAATGTGATGGCTTCATGTTTTGAGGGATGCAAAAGTCATTTTATTTATTGTCTATCTATTATTTATTGTCTAGCATACAAGCCGTTGGCTTTAATGGCTGCTGGGGATTTGCTCTATCCTCCTAATTTGTTCCCATCTGATTATCATCTGCATTTCAACATGAAAGAAAATTACTTTGCTGGCAACACAGTACCGCAGTGATGATGAAGTCATATCTGCTGTTAATGAAGTTTTGATGAACATGATTAAAGCTTCACCAATGGGATCCAGACACTGCAATAGTGATGGAAGAAGTGTGTGGACAGCAACGGGGACCAATTTGAAAAACAAACCTCACTTAGGCACATTCTGTGAGAGTATCTTGGTCAGCTTATGAACTTTTGAACCGACGTTCGTAAACACTTTTTTACAGTATCAATCATAAAATGTTTGCTACTAGAAAATGGAAACTAACAAAATAGAAGGGTTGTAGCAGTGAACATTATTTTTTCTAGAAGCTGTTAAATGCTATGATGAATTGGAATTTTGAGCAAGAAACTTTAAAGTAACAAATATATGTCATCTAAAATAGTAGAATGCAATAAAATCGATATATTTGCAATCTGTCCTCCGTGCTGCAGCCTAAG
The DNA here is from genome assembly GCF_001194135.2 of Octopus bimaculoides. Taxonomy (NCBI): domain Eukaryota; kingdom Metazoa; phylum Mollusca; class Cephalopoda; order Octopoda; family Octopodidae; genus Octopus; species Octopus bimaculoides. The sequence goes on from NC_068982.1 coordinate 117,759,729, forward strand.
TGTATCAGTTATTTACATCGTTACAGTGGAATGATATACTTAATAAATTAGTTTATATCACTACATAACTTTCAGAAATGATTGATACTGATAAATAATGTAACTGTCCCGACTATATTTTCAGAATCACCCTGTCATAACAAATTCCATAGTTATCCCCTCTTAATAGAAGACGGACTCTTTTACTCCGATGTTTGACTTAACATGAAACAGTTTACCGTTTTATGATCTATTTATCGGTATCTAAAAAATATTCAAAATGCTGTGTATTACATTTTAATGAAATATGCAAATGTATCACCTGTCAATATAACACTTTGTTCTATATTTCAGAAAATAGTAAGGGATATGTTATCAACTGTTATATCTAGGAAACCTTTAATATTAAATTAGCCAATGTAGACATGTCGGAAGTGATAAATTTTTACACAGATATTTTACTGAGCGAAATCTCTTCTGTGGTAGAACCTCTGTTTCCAAGTAAACTCAGTAAGTATCTGTATTGTGAAACTGTAAAAGATAAGGCTGCAAAAAGATATATCTTTAAGGAATAAGGTTTTATAATTGTATGCAAAGTGGAGAAACTATACATTCGTCATGAATTTTTACACTCACTAAACCATAACAATTTGAATTATTCGAACACACTAAGTTAACGTGCATAACTTCCTTACTAGTTTGTTAAAAGGTAAATTCCAATTTATTTAGATTAGAATTATAAGAAGATGATAAAAAAAAAATGAGAGAGTAAAAACGGAAGTAGTGTCAAGGATTGTCAATATTCAGCACTCGATAAACGGATATTACATCATTTTCACAGCACAGAATTATACATTCAGTCAGTGAGAGAAAAGCGTTAAGGCATTATTTCAGTTTTATATCAGTACAGGAATTTTACATGGATAATTGTATTAGAAGATGGCGTCAAATCCACTTTAACCTTATTTAAATTTAATCATATGCATCTGAATCTCTAAGGATGAACACCTAACGGAAAAGTAGAATTCGATTAAGTGAATAAAGTTTTAGATAAAAAAATTCTGAGCAGGAATATTAGAAACTGGCTTGATGGAGGGCAAATATACAAGAAAATGTCAAGAATCTAATATCGTCGGTGTGTACATAACAAATTCCCACTAAGTATGCAGGGATATCAATTGAAACAGCTTCCAGTCAAGATGATAAAAATATCATGATATATGACATATTACGAAAACTTGGCTTATATATATAAAAATTAGATATGTGTGTGAGCTTGCGCCTGAGCATAATTACAGACAGATTGATTGATCAGTGAGGATTTAAATATCCGAAAACTCCTTTTACTTACAGCAATCACACATATCACACAGGTACACATTCACACACAGACATTTACATATATAAATTTATATGCATGTTTGTGTCAGTTTGTTTTGTATTGTATGAATGTACAAATACACAGATACAGACATATTTATATACATAT
>NC_068982.1:117761306-117764758 GCF_001194135.2 Octopus bimaculoides
TATATATATATATATATATATATATGTGTTTGTATGTTTGTACGCATATATATAAGTGTGCATGCATATACTTATCTGACAGAAACCTAAAGCAATGGAATAGGGAACGAATATATGTGAGAAGAAACTTTAATAATTAGCATTAACGCAAATAACATTCTGCTACATCGAGTTGAAATGGCATTCTTCAAATAATGGAGAGACTAGAAAGCAGTGCCAAGTATCAATTTAGGTTCACAGTCCCATTTGCTATGCTGCCTTTGTGTACCTGTGGTAAAGGGTGGTTCTTTAAATTGTTCTGTATAGCTTCTCTGCTACTGTCAGGATTCTTTATTTTTTAGTTAGGTTATAGGCTTTGTGCATATGCCATGACAATATTATTTAGTACATGGTCCGTGTTGTGTTTTGTAGCTGTTTTTTTGCGTTCGTTTAATACGTAACTTTTCTTGTCCTATATTTTTGGGTTGTCTTATGATAAAAGCAACTTTAATCTGCATAACTTTTTCACATGATTAGACGATGTGCTTGTAGTGCTGATTCGAAACTGATCATCTATGTGACCGGTTATTCATCACGATAAAATCACAGAAAGTTCACGTGATCGGTATATTATGTAATCAATAAGCTTCAAATCATCATGCGATTCAAGCGTGTAGAATCTCCTCCTTGTGCCCTATAAATAGGCTGTCTTTGGTGGTAATTGCAGGTTGTTTCGGCAGCTTCGCGTTATGTCGCCATTCTCGTCCCAGCCAGATGATCAAGACAGATGGCTGATAGGCTACAGGAATCTTAATTACCGTAAATATTGCACAACCGTGTTTGGTTAAAGGCTAACCACAAATTGTTGTATCAGTAAGCTTGTTTGTAAACTCCAAGCACTATTTCTCTTCCAGTATGTAATTATTGCTATTATTGTGTGTAAAAGACCAAGACAGTTGAAAAATATATGTGCAATAATAAAAACTTCTGATAAGCATTTCCCGAGGCTGTCAGTTACATCTTCCCGAAGCCTAAGAAATACATTTTCAATCAGCAACAACCACCGGTAATCATATCTTACTAACTGCCGACATTATAACACGCGATATTGGTGAGCCAGACGCCAAAACTTTTGCAGTACATGTTATGAGATTTTAAGTTGATATTTCAAAATACACCAAGTCTAACTTACAATTTTATCCTATCGGAGTCATTAAGAAAAAAGGTGCTGTCCACGTATAGGGGCTATTGCATTGAACTAGATCCTTTCTCACTAAATATGTACTGCTAAGTGCAAATGGTATTCATAATTCTCTATCATGGCAAAGATTTTAACACACTTGCATTTGCGTTAATCTTGATATTTTAAATGTGTGCATATTAAGCACAAATAGGTATAAATATTCAAATTATTATATATATGCGTATGTAAGTATATATTGAAGCATGTATGTATCTGTGTGGGAGAGAGAGAGAGAGAGAGAGAGAGAGAGAGATAAAGAAGGGAGGAGAATCAAATTAAATCAAATTAACCATCAAATAATCTTTGATTCAACCATGTTCCTGGGTTTGTGATTATCATATCGATAGCCAGTCACCAGATCACTACATTTCGAAGAAACAATTTCTCTGCTTCCATTCATCCAGAGCGTTTCATCAATCGTTATTTTGCCTTTGCTGTTATAAATATATCCATTTGTAAAAATGTAAGTCTCTGTAGATTCGTCGAGTTCTCTGCAATTATACATAAGCGCTGTATTTGATATGGAACTGAGTTGCAAACATTCACATTTTCAAAATAATTTTGGTCATTGGAATATAACCTGTATGCAGATGTACATTTGTTAGAAAAAATTAACGAATATCTGTTTGACGTGATTTTAAATGCGGAGTTTTACACAAAAGTTCCTCACATCATGTCTATAAAATAGGCCGTAAATTATAATTGGACATCTGATGATGTTACTTAGAAGAATAATCCATTGAAACTGTTCCCTTCCCTTTGCACATAATATGCAAGTAGTGTTAAAACGATTCGTTCTGAATTTGCAGCATTAGTTTCTTGCCAGAAAATAATTCCATACTCTTGTACCAGTCAACAATATATCACTTAGTACTTTATTATATCCACCTCTGAATATAAAATGGATGATAACTGTTCATTTTTACAACGGGAAAGATTGATTAGATAACAGGGAAATCAATAAAACGTTTTGTGATATAGTGGTGGAATATTGTTTGAGATATTATTTACAGACACCTTTCCATAATTCCTATATTCATCTTTGATTTCTTGAATCTTCACCAGTCGCTAACTTTCATATGGATTTCCCTGAATCTCTCAATGCCGTCTGCAGTAAACTATGTACAAGAAACAATTTTCTCTTCCAGAGCAGTATAATATGCTTATGTATGAAAAACAAACTTGTGCATCAGAGACTGAAACTGAGAGAAAAGAGGGAGGGAGAGTGAGAGAGCGCGAGAGAGAGAGAGAGAGAGAGAGAGAGAGAGAAAGAGAGAGAGAATGGGATGGAGAAAATAAGGGGGAGAAAGACAGAGAAAAGTAAGGGAGAGATAACGTGAGAGCGTGTAAGTGTCAGAAATATTATGCGCATACGAGTATATACAATGCACAGTGATATTAGTCGTGAAAATCCTGGTCATTCTTGAAAGGGATTTGTGGAATATCTGCTATAGCTAATTTTTAAATGCTTATAATGGCGTCGGTATTGATACATCGTTGTAACATTAAGTTTGGTTGCAGATAAAAGAGAATACATATATTAATTATCGTAGAATACTGAAAACGTATATGTAATTTCTATTTTTTCAAGCAGAGGGAATGTTCTCAAAAATAGTTTCTCTCAACTTAATATATATGTGTGTACGCATCGTTAAAATGGCTCTTCCCACGAACACAAATTAATTTTTTTTCGTGGAGGATAGTGGCGGACGGAAAACAAGATAGGAACACGAAACGGTGAAATAAACAAACAAAAAGGCTGTACAGCCAGACGTGGAGAAGTTATAGTCGAGTCTGCCACAGTATTTATCATTTATTGCGGTACACACACACACATACACACAAACACAACATATATATGAGCAGAATGTAGGCATTTAGGCTATTTGAAATATGTTCCTGACTTATTTCAACTACTACAATTAACTGCAGTTACCGTGGAGAAGAAATCACTCTAATGGTAGAAAGATGTGAAAACACCGGCTTGTTCAGTATCACTCTCTATTAGGAATCTCAGACATCGATGTTTCGAGCTATTTTGGCTCTCGTCAATGAGATGTACCTAAGAGAAGCAACGCTGAACGAACGTAGAAAGCTATAGCTTTATTATAATCCAGTCAGTACATTGACTGTTTTGCGCTAGTAAATCGCCCGATCGCAGTAAACAACGAAGAGTTAGCAAGAAGCAGTGTTTGGGTATGAGAAGAATTTTGGATAGTTGATCTACTAG
>NC_068982.1:117766024-117767521 GCF_001194135.2 Octopus bimaculoides
CTCTCTCTCTCTCTCTCTCTCTCTCTCTCTCTCTCTCTATATATATATATATATATATATATATATATATATATAACAGCAAATCGGCATTTGCGAGATGTAAGATATACAGATGGACAGTGTGACTTACCTATATCCTAATTGCATTAAAATATTTCTACCGTATTTAACAGAACTTCAATCTCACTTCTGCAATTGTAGATCACAAATGTGTCCTTCAAGACATATGTTCAGAAGGCAAGCTGATTTTTAATTCAGATAAAGTTAGGTATGTCCAAAATAAATATTAGATTGTTCTAGGAACGACGTACGTGCCATTGATGCATTGGCAGCTATTAATCGATAAAAAGCAATAGAAACATTAATCATATATAATAAAACAAGATTCTAGTTAAATCAATATTTAAACTTTATTGTAGAAATACTTAGCTACACAGGAAATAAGAACCGACACACTATACACTATTCAAATTAGCCGGATATTTAGAAACATCAAATTAATATGTAATTGTGTTTCAAATCACAGTTGATTGTCATGCACGAAGTAGGGTGCAGTAAAATATAAAAATGATATGTTCAATGGATATCCAGCGTGTATCCGGTCATTAATGAGGTAGACTTAAAAATTTCACGCAGTTACTCCCCGCCGCGCAGAATTTAGACAAACAGAGTGTATACATTTTTATAAAGACACATACATATGTATGTATGTATGTATGTATGTATGTATGTATGTAAGTATATATAAATATATATATATAACGGAAAGTGATGACGCAGAAAAAATTATAGTAATATTATGAACTTTATTAGGTTACAACTGTTTCTGCATTTAAAAGCAGTGGAACCATTTAAGTGATTGTACATCATCATTTGGCTTCATCGAAACATTGAATTTTTTTTTTTATAGCAAAAACAATTGTAATCTAATCAAGTTCATAACATAACTATCGATTTCCCTGCCATTTTGGTAGTACTCCTCAATACTGCTTAAACAATTCGTTCTTAAACATACGTATATCGAGTTCTACACCTGATTATTATTCTCATAATGTCTAAGTGAAATATCGCGGCGACCTGCCGGAAACTTTAGCACGCAGGGCAAAATGCTAAGAGGAATTTCGTCTGTCATGTTCTGAGCTTAAATTTCGCCGAGGTCGACTTTGCTCTTCAACCTTTCGGAGTGGATAAACTAAGTACCAGTTGCGTAATGTGGTCGATCTAATCGAGTGTCTAAGAGAAATATATGTATATATGTACGTATATTTAGAAAAAAGGTCGCCAGAACTTTTGAAAAAAAAAAAATATTATTTATTCATTGTTATTAGCGGTTTCATGCGTTTCTCGAACTAGAATTTTCTGAAAGTACAAACAGCTTGTTCATTTATATAAAACAGGTGTTTATTGGTGAACATTGTTTTTGTTTTTTGGGTAAGGCTCCATGACAATGGAGATAGATAGAAAGATAGACCTAGATAGGTTGAGGAATATATATAT
>NC_068982.1:117767752-117786060 GCF_001194135.2 Octopus bimaculoides
TGTATGTATGTATGTATGTATGTATATAAGAAAATGTTAAAAACAATTTACAAGAAAGTATTTGATAAAGTAATAAGTACGGGAGTCCAAAAAGTAGAGTTCAGTAAAAATCATATAGAAGGAGATATATTTAAGAATTTACAAAAAAAATTGTAGAGGAATAACTGACCTTTCTGACATATCTACTACATCTGTGGAAATCTGCGGGTGTGTTTCTCTGTGGCGTTGTTATCTAACTCCGCCAACATGATTTAATCGATTTCGATGAAACTTGACATGTGAGTAGAACTCATGTCTGGAAAACAAGTGACATACTTAGACTGTTGAAAGAATATACAATAGGGTCCCTGGAAGGGATTCTTATATCTACTACATATGACTAATTTATTATTTTTAAACATCCAAGGGAAATAACCCATTCTCTCCTGAAAGGGATCCTTATATATTGGGAAATATCCCTTTCATGTTCGTAAATTATTTTGTATATATCAAATTGGGTATGCTTCTTCCATAACTATTTGAGTTATTTTCGCAATTTATCCAGTACAACGCTTAAGCAAGTAAATAATTTACTCCTATTGATCCACGTATTTAGATTAGTGAATTATTCACGAATATACCAACACTAGCGCCACTAAGGGTAATATTCTCTGCGAACGCACAAAAGTTCTTTTCTTATTTATTTACTTTGAATTGCTATTATCTCATATCTGATTCGTCTGTTATTACGTAGCATGCTTCATGATTTTAGTATACTTACCTTATTAGTATTTGCTCCTAAGTTCTATATATTTTGGAGTGTATTAAAGCCCTTTTGGGGCTACTTTATTTCAATTTTTAATATCGGGTAATTAATTTCATGTTATTTCATAACTGACTTCACAATTTTGGTATTCATAACTTATTGGGAATTCCTAAAAACAAGATACTGTGTAAGACAATTCGGTATTCTCAATAAATGCACAAAAACCGTTTTAAGGGCTACATACTTTGTAGTATTGTTACTGGATTAGCGAAACAATTATGAGAACGCAACCAATGCATATGCCCCACTTTCCCGGGTATTGCCGGGTACGTCAGATAGTATATATTATAACTATAGTTAGACTCCCAGTTCTATAATATTAAGTAGGGAGTCTAATGCAGGTCATGTGTGAGCATTTATATGTTAAATAAAATGAAACAAAGCCAAGGCAGTGGGAAATTTCTAGAATATCAATTCAGGGAAAGGTAATGTTAGCTGTCTGAGGGATATGAGGGATATCCCTTCATCAGAGACGATATGAGAGTGTGAAATAGATGAATGAGTAGAGTTCCATATAAGAAGTTATTTTGAAACAGGAGAGAAATAGGAAGTATAATTGGAATGTTCTCTTATTTCCCTCTATATTTCCTATATTTCTCCCTTCCAGAGTAATGTCTTATATTGAACTCTACTTCTATTTCACTCTCTCATATCATCTCCGATTAAGAGATTAACCTCATATCGCTGAAACAACTGTAAGATTACCTTTCCCTTTATAAATGTCCTAGAAATTCCACACTATCTTGTCTTTGTTATTTCATTTTATTTAACACACAACGCACACGCACACACACACACACACACACACACACACACACACACACACACACACACACACACACACACACACACACACACACACACACACACACACACACACACACACACACACACACACACACACACATATGAAGTAAGATTTTCAGGAACAATAGTGGTTTATTAGAGCAGAGGGTTGTGAAGTTTTTCGTATCGCAGTCCAATAAGCTGCAAACATTTTAGTTTATAGTTCACGTTTAGCAACAAGAGTTGTTGTATATGCAAATAAACACTGAACACTTAGGTAATGGAGTAGATAAAATCTAGGCTACATATGTTTCGTAGCTAGCAGAACCTAAGAAGTAGTAAATTATCGAAACGTGGGTTAAACTGCAAGGTACTCTTCCGGTTAATTATACCTTGATTCTATGAAGTTTACATTGTCGTTAGGAGATCCTGTGTTAACTCGTTAGCGATTCGATTGAAATGCGTAGAAAGTATAGTTTGAGAAGAAAGAAAGTATTGTTGGAAAAGAACTACTAGAAATATCAACATATCGTATCAAATAAAACCACGCCATCAAATAAAACGAAAATATACATCAAACAATACAGTCATAACTAATCAAAACCACATCATGAAACACTTTTGACGATCGTTTATCCTACGCTTAAGTTGTTTTGAATTAGTAACTCGTAATGTACAATGAAAATATTCACAGATTCAAATGAATTATTATAGAAATCGTAATGCAAGTTTCAAATACTGTGTTAACCATATCTTCAACTTTATAAAGACAAATATCTATGCATGTGTATAACAAAAATAAAATATTGTAGTTATAACGTCTTAAGAACAATCATTTCACAACGGCTACAAAGGTAACAACTAATCTTCGCAGATTATTCGTCACGATGTATTACATGAAATCGTAATATTTGGTGAGTTGTTGCTATTGAAACAATATTAAAGTGAAAATGAAATAAAAGTAGCCGAATGACTGAATCATACAAATAGAACTCGCTGAAAACATCATGGGTGAGTTTGACTAATTATAAGAATGAAAGGAACAAAAGTATTAATTTTTAATGCCGCACCTAAATTAAGCATTCTTAATATGTAAGGGCATAAAAACGTGATTCACGTGTAGGACACTAAAATACCTAACATTTTTGTCAGATTAGTACAATAAGAAAATGACTTTAGTACAACAGAAATAAAATCAGAACACAAGTAATATATATGATCAGATACAACTTTCACACAAAATCTGACTTGCCTTCCTTTTCTCTTTTTCTACACATATACACAAACACATACGAACACACGCACATTTGGCCAGAGATACACTCGTTGACACACAAACAAATACATACATACATTTTAGAAAAAGAAAACATTGTTTTATTGCCCGAATTCATGTTACATGCCACTTGGAGTCGTTCCTCTCTTATTTTTGTATTTATGTCTTGATAGAGTCCAGACAGGAAAAGTGCCGCTCTGAGTGACATCGACAATTGCGTCATAGGCACATGTCCTTGGAGAATAATGATAAAAGACGAGACAGAGATTTCCTTGGTAACTTGTTAATTCTGGAGAAGTGATGTTCCCTACAATCTATCTTACCTTTGAATCGGAAGTTGCATTCCATTACTGTTCAATGTCTCCCTTTCAGGTACAGAGGTTGTTCTACTTGCTACTAGATGTTTGTTCTCTTACGCTCTTATCTAATTTTAATTACATACGTACATACATACATGCATACATACATACGTACAAAAATACAAAGAGCAACACACATACATAGATACATACATTTCTGCGCACACAAATACACACATATTTATATATATATTTAATCTCGCGAAGTGGATAGAGACGTCTCATACGTAGAAAAAATATTGAAAATATATAATATGTAATATTTGTGCTTTGACCAATTTTATTTATTTATTGATAATTCTAGCCTTTTATTAGTTTAAGCTGATCTTATTAACCAGTTTCCGGGAAGTGAATATTGTATAAATTTATTTTCAGTCTAGGATATACGTGATATCAGTATCTATTTCTGGTTATATCCAGCTGCAGTTTCTACGTATTAGATACGATGTATTTGGTCAAATATACTTTATATACTTTTTAAAATATTAATTTGAATTTATTGTGGCCTTGTGCCAAAATTTGAAACCAATATTAATATTAACTTTGCTATTAAAAGTATATTTGTAAACAAAATATAGATATACATGCATATACTGTCCGATTGGTATATTTTTTCATACGCATATATATATATATATATATATATATATATATATATATATATATATATATATATATATGCTCTTCAAAGAATATAGGATTCACTTCAAAATCTGTAACTATGATTCCTTTAGAGAACGTCGTGCGAAAACAGTTGCAATTATCAACTATTTCATTTGTCATAGCGAATGATCTTCGTGTGGGTGTATTTCAAAATGTTTGAATACTATTAGTTTAATAAGTTTACAATCAAACTGAGATTACTTCGAGTCTAGAAGTCTGAAAACAGTTTAGGAACTTGACCTGGTTTTGTTATGAATAATATATATAGTCCAGTGTAATGTACGCCATGCTGGATCACTGAACTCAACACTTTTTTTCATTCTCTCTCTCTTTATTTCCTCTTCTTCCGTTCTGTCGAAGAGCGTAGGCCCGAAATGTAAAGGACTTTCCATTTTTCCAAAGTGTCAAATTAACACACTTGTTTATTCCTACACCTGTCTTCGTTTGTTTTTCTATAAATTTGAACTATATATATATATATAAGATACAGTGTATATTTAATTTTCACTTCCAGTGGCCTAGCGTATAAAAATGTAGTCCAAAGACTATGAATTACTCATAATATTCAGTGTATATTTAAACACATAAGAGGAATCCACTTATGGGATTCCTTACGCCAGAACCACAAAATTAGGGATAAAATTCTGAAAGGAACAAAATGTATGAAATAAAAACAATCTTGCCATATGACAAATGTAACAGTTGATATTTGCAACTGTTTTCGCACGACGGTCTCTAGAGGAATCATAGCTACAGATTTTGAAGTGAATCCCATATTCTTCGAACAGCGTTGTAAATGAATGTAATGTAACACAATAATTTTCGGAATTAATATGAGTATGGAAAAATATACTGGCCAAGCTGCATTACGAAATTTTACCTTATTCCAAAATATCTCTGATCACTCAACTACTGCTTTTTTTTAAAAATTTCTTTATCTTTTTAAAAAATTTAGATAACTTCCTGAAGATGACTTTCAGAAATCAACTCACAGCAGATCACATAGTTTCAAGCAAAAGAAAAAAATAGAAAAAAAAAAGCATCGGCTCCATTACATCAGTGTTAGATGCAATAGGAAGAAAAAAGACATGTCTCGCGAAGGAAAAAAAGTTTCGAGTTTAATGGTTATTATTTGGATTAATAAAATGTCCCTTGACCTGCAGCATGCTGCATTAAAATTTACGATGTGAATTTGTGATAAACGTATTTTCCTAGAGTGACACTGATATATTAAATACTAATCTACTGGACATCGTCCTCTCTCTCTCTCTCTCTCTCTCTCTCTCTCTCACACACACACACACACACACACACATACACATATACACAAATAGATAAATACATACATACATGTATGTATACGCACACACAGACACACAGACAAACACACACACACATACACCACTTCTGAAAATATCCATGCGCAGCAATTGTCTTATAATTATATTCAGGATGCTATAGATAGTTTTATGAGATTATTTGCATAATATTAACTATTTTCTGTAAAGAGAGAGTTATATGAATAGAATCCTTCAATACATTGGAATATTGCCTGTAATAGGTTCTGGACACATGAAAACAATTTAGGTCCAGAATATTTTCCTATGTATTACAGTTATAAAGAATATTTGTTCGATTTTATATTATATTGTGTCTTTTGGCTGTGTTACTTGTATTTGATATAAGTGTTACTATATTTAACCGTATTATATACATATAATACCGATTATAAAGTGTTCCCTCATTTGTATAGAGATGCTAAAAATATACAATGCCAGTAATTGTGCTGGTGCAAATATATTTAGTTACAACGTGAATGTAAAACTCTGTGAAATCAAAGTCCTCTTACTATTTTCCGGAAACAGGACGTTTTATGGACAGACAGTCAGACACACACACGCTTTCAACGCCTACTGGTATATTTTTATTTTTATAAACTCGGAATTGGTTTGCATCTGAATATGTCAAAACTCTTAACGTTTATATATTGAATATTTTGGCCACAATATTTTGATTACTTCATACTGAGGTTTATAGACAAATTAAACGCGGTTATTGGCCCACAAACACAGACAAAGGCACATACAGACACACACACGCATTCACACATACACAGATATGCGTAGATACATAAATAAGTATAAGAAACTTGGAACAGACTAGTCATGGTCCATATTAGGAAAATGTGGACTATTTAGTAAAAGCAAAAAAAAAAAAAAACAGTTATAGCGCCATGGCGAGTGGAAAATTTATCTAAAGTTGTATACTGTGTCCTTCTTCGAGGAAAAGAAGACAGGAAATGACTTAAAAGGAAACAGCAAAGTCTTACATCCTCTAAGAAAAGCGACGACAACTGATAAGTAACGCAGGAATACGGAAGTTTCGTACAAAGAAAAGTGGTAGTAGGAGGGAGACTAACTAGGTGAGAGACGTGGAAGAAACGAGTAACGGAATCATGCGGTTAAACAAGTGGAAAGAAAAAGTGAGTAGAATGGAAAAGATGATGAGTGGGGAAGTTGAAGGATATTTAGGGGAAGGTGTAGGATTAAACTAAATACGTCGATTTAAATCTGTCGGTGACATAGTTCCGAATTCGAATATAAAATGTGTTTCTTAAGTTTCCTAGCGCATGTGGAGACATGATGTTTGAAAATGCCGCCCGTTGTTTAGTGAGTGACGGAGTGGCTTGTTGAGTTGAAGCAGTTGATGAGAGATTAGCCTGGCAGATATAGTGATATGTTGTGAATGCGCTCCGGAAAGTGACCAGCGAAGCATCCGTTTTTTTCTCCTAATTTAAAAATTTCCGAAACGTTTGATTATATATTATGTAAGGTTAGGGGCTGATACGCATGATATATTATATAAGGTTAGGCAATGTGCAATAAAAGTTTCCTGTAGTGTAATATTATCATTTAGGCCCACTGATAATTGTGGTGTAATATATGTAGGGGTAATCGCATTTAAATGCGCATTCGGTAATCGCATTTAAATGTTCATGGTTGTAAGGGACTGGCTGCTTCCGAGTTTCTTATCAGTTTTGGCAAAGAAATTGCAGTATGTAACAAGGAAGTGTTTCTGAGTTCAGGTGGATAATCTTCCAAATGAAGGGCGACTGAATAGAAGGCTACAGAAAGACAGAAAAGATAGGGGAGTGCAGCCGGTAAGTACTCGTAAACAGGGTAGGAAAGAGATGGCGCTAGGGATGGCCTCTGATAAGTAGAATAGAGAGCTAATAACTAATCGATTTCAACCTTAATCTAGGAAGTATTGTTACATTCTTTCGCATTGGGATTCGAAATCCGAATTAAATCTGCATAGCCGTCGTGCGCAAAGCGATTGATAGAAGGGTGTTGAAAATTTAGTGTGTTAGGGTGCAGAAGAAGAATAACGGAAGTAAGAGTAGGTTGGTGCGGTGAATTGTAGGGCGATGTTTTGCACATCTAGAAAGAGCTTAGAATAATTGGAGTTCACCTTAGTTCCAATAACTATCCTGCTTTGTAAAATTTTTCTTTGTAAAATTCCTCAGAGGAAAAAAAAGACAATTCATCATTAGGTCTCGGTAGGCTTGTGGGGCAAGTGAGTCACGGTCTGCAAAGTATTTAAGGACTAAAATCCGTCGTTGTGGGAGATGACAGCATAGATGGAGTTAATGTCTCTTGAAAATTTCTTTAGACTCTCCAACCAGAAAATAGAACGATCTGAAGATGTAATGGGTAAAGCAGTGATGAAACAAGATTTTTTTCCGCGTTTGATAATAGATGTTGGGTAGAGCAGTTATGGGCTAGACATCGGATAAAATTTATATCTCTTCTAAGGAAGTCTAGTTCGATGTCCGTAACAGTTTGATTTCTGTAAAGCATGGATGTTATGAGCGGTGTGTGTGAAGTGGAAAGATGAGTACGAGTTCTTTTGAGAGAGCACAATGTCGAAATGCTTGCTGTTGAGGTCCCGTATCTGACGATATGTTGAATAAGGTTGCATGGAGGATTAGAAAACGGTATTTAGTGAGCTCCCCTGTCAGATAGTCGCGCGTGATGCATAAGTAGCGGATGTCGGTTCGCATACGTTGTTTTGAAGAAAAGGTGAGGAGGTTAAGAATGGAGATTTTCTATTGCATGATGCTGCCTAGAGAATGGAGGAAAACGCATTTTGAAGTTGTATGGATGAAAGTTAAGACGACGATAGCCTTCAAGAAATTTTAAATTGTTTTAGAAGCGAGAAGATATTTTTTAATTGAGTTAAACATCGCAATGAAGTGTAGTACAAAACAGAATTAAAAAGTGTGGGGTATATACTTATTTTACATTTGTGGCACACGTCCTGACCGAAACGTTTGAGACAGGACGCAGGGATAAAGATGGTTCACCGAATTTAGTAGGTATATTTTTGTAACAAAGGACTATTCATAGTATGGTCATCAGTATTCTATATGATGCTACGCGAACAAAATCTTTTGCTATTACTGCAACAGTGAAAATGAAAATTAAAAAAAAAATACTTATTTGTTTTTACTTTTCTCAGTGAAAATAAAACCTGTTTTGGAGGAAATGTTTATATTGACCTTCTGTCTCATATATCTATGGAGTAAGTTTCGAATATTCTATTACTAAGTAAATAAGTTTGAAGGAAATCTGATACCATATATCTCTACATTTATTCTTTTCGTTAGACAAAATGTCTAACAACGTCTATCAAATTATTTAACGTCCCAGCATTTAACTCGATTAGATATCAAAGTAGACAATATGTGTTTTCCTTTCTTTTATACTTTTTAATCAGTGTTTATGTACTTGTGCTATTGTTTGTAGTTGTCCGTACGCGAGTGCGTATGTGATTGTACATATGCGTATATATGAGTATACGAATGTAAAGTGCGACTATGCGTAACAAAATACATATAGAAAATGATATAGTGTATTGATTATATGTTGTATTCAAAGATGCGATGTTTGATGCTTTGATCCAATACTGTCAAGATTCTGTTTGTCTTATGATGATCTCGTTATCTAAGTCACAATCTTGAACTATTTGATTCAAAAGCATTTTTTTGATAGCAATATCATTAAAACACGAAAAACAAATGGTTACTACTACTACTACTACTACTACTACTACTACTACTACTACTAGTACTACTACTACTACTACTACTACTACTACTACTACTACTACTACTACTAGTACTACTACTACTACTACTACTACTACTACTACTACTGATTCTGCCAACTCACCGCCTTAATAATAATGATTATTATTATTAATTCAAATTTTTGCCACGAAGGCAGCTTGGAGAAGATGAGGATGAGTCGATTACATCGATCCCAGTGTTCAACTGGTACTTATTTTATCGAAAGCGAAACGAGGAAAGGCAAAGTTGACCTCGGTGTAATTTGAACTAAGAAAGCAGCGGCAGAAGAAACACCACTAAGCATTGCGCACGGCATGTTAACGATTCTGCTACTCTGCCCCCTTAATAATAATAATAACAATAATAATAATAATAATAATAATAACAATAATAATAATGATGATGATGATGATGATGATAAGAAGAAGAAGAAGAAGAAGAAGAAGAAGAAGAAGAAGAAGAAGAAGAAGAAGAAGAAGAAGAAGAAGAAGAAGAAGAAGAAGAAGAAGACGACGAAGAAGAAGAAGATTGGTGTCAAATTTTGGTACAAGGCTAGCAATTTCGAAAGAGGGTGTAAGTCAATTTCATCGAACCCATTCTCTACTGGCACTCAAATTATCGACCCAAAATGGATGAAACGCAAAGTCGACGTCGGTGGAATAAGAACTTAGAATGTATGGAAGGATGAAATGCCGCTAAGCATTTTGTGCAGCTCCTGACAGCTCGCTGCCTTAGTACTATATCTAATAATCTTTTGTATTACTGGCAGAAGGCCTGAAACTTTCGGGGAAGGAACAAGTTAATTACATTGTTCCCAGTGCCCGACTTGTACTTAATTTATCGACTCCGAATGGATGAAAGGTAAAGTCGACTTCGGTGGAATTTGAAATTCGCTTACTATTTTGCCCAGTGTCCTATCGATTCTGTCAGGTCGCCGCCTCAATACTACTAATAATGATAGTAATGTTTTTCTTCTTCTAACTTTAACACAAAGTCAAAAGATTCGTGCGTAGCGTGTTAGTCATTACCCAGAGCCCCAGTACTTAACTGCTAGATTTTTAACAGACCCTTGAAAGATGAACTGCAAACTTCACCTCACGACAAAAATTTGAACTCAAAAACGCAATGCAACAGAAGAACATAACCTAAGCATTTTATACGACTCCTTAACGTTACTACTACTACAACTGCTACTACTACTACTACTACTACTACTACTACTACTACTACTACCACCACCACCACCACCACCACCACCAGGTAAGCATGCATGTAGGTATACATACATACATATCAATGTTTAGATTTGGTATGAAAAAGCCTCAAAATTCGTCCCGAAGTGGTAAGCTTTACAGTTAGCCTTCTAATCTCAAAAGTGCTGGTTTTGGTGCAGCAAAAATGGCCCGAACACACAAAATTTAGTAAAATTTTAAAACGTCTTTATGTTTCAATCACAACAACAACAATAACACTAACACTTAAAAAATCGTATACTATTACTTCCTTCAAACAACGCAGCAGTTTTAAGAGGGATGCAATCAATTAAAATGGAGTCAGTATTTGAGAGTTACTTCATTTTATCCACTCTCAAATTATAGAAGACAATGTCGACCTCGGTGGAATTTGAACTCGGAATATAAAGAGCTGTAAGAAATGCAGCTTTTCATTTTGCTCGGCTCACTGACGATTCTCTCAGTTGCCAATTTTTAGTATCGAAAATGTATAATGAGGAAGAGAAAGCTGAAGAAAAGATGTAAAAATAGGATTATAAAATGATGTTGACCTCGGGTTGAATACCAGATTATAATATAACAATATAGCTTCTGTCGATATGACAATAAAGAACATCGAATTGATTGACAATGTAGACGATTGCGACATTGTTATAAAAGAATAAACTTAAGACGAGTGATTCTATCCATAGCTGTAATATTGAATATAGGTGAATGAGTGTCAGAAGGAGTTCGATCAAACTGCTAGAAGTTGTAGCCAAATCTCCCTCGAATCAAATACATTGATGAATAAAAGAACAAATATAGTGAACCTCATAGTTTTAGGTAACCATATAAAAAAAAAAGTGACGAAAAAGTCGATGAACATTTTCGAAGTGCTTTTAATCGTTTCTTTTTTTCAGCGGTGTTAATCTGCAGTTTAAGAAGTGTCACTTTCAGAGTTTGTTGCAGTTTAAACCGGGTACCATTATCTGAGAAGAGTAATAATGAAAAGTTTTCACGCCCTAATCATTGTTTCTTTGCTTAAAAAATTAATTTACACTGCATTATATCTTTGATACACCCCACCTTACTCTATTTTTAAATTTTAGATGATAAAATGTATTTATGACTATAGTATTACTATCTCTAGTTGTTTCAGCAACTGAGTTTAGGCTCTCTGGAAACAATTATGTTTCCAGGGACGGCTATTAAATAAAACAAGTAGGTATGCGTAAGGTAGCCAGGTAGTATTGATGTCGAGCTGTACTCCAGAAACAATGGTACATCTAGAACAATTCTCATCCCACTAAAACGATAGGCACACTAGGTATGTCAGGCATATTTTTAGAATACGCCTTAGAAATAAAAAGAGAAGTTATACTCAGATCTAGAAGTTTCGATCATACGACTCCGCAATCAATCAAATAATTATAAGAAAATGCAAAATAAGCAACAATAAAAAAGCTAATTTATAATCCCATTATTATATTTTTGTAATACATTCAGTGTTTGCACTAGCAAATAATAACGAGATGTTGCAACACAAATAGGAATGAAATAAACTGGAAGCAAAATCAATATGAGCTACATTATACATCAACCATTACTAACAAAACAGTCAGCAAACAAAAGCTGGCAGACAAGGGTTATGGGCTAGTACTTATGTCAGTTTAATATGTTTATTCCACCGAGATCGGGTAAACTGGACATATGTAACTGTCCTTTAGACATAAAAGATTCTACGTTATAAATTATTGCGTTTTATTGATATTTTTGTAAAAAAATGGAGGGAGACTAAATCTCCGATTCGACTGCTAGAAATAATAGCTAAATATCCATATTACTATGGTGCGCCATTCAAACGTGCCTTTTTAATTAGATAACGATTGTCGAATTTATCGCTAACAAATGAAAAGTTCATGGTTGGAATACAATTCACATAATAAATGTTCGTTTGGTCTACCTGCAGAACTTAGTAACATCTTTGGAATGTTGGATCAGAAAAAGACAGACACACTATACAGAGAACCTGATGTCTGTTATTCAACTTCTGTACCAGGTTCTAATATTCATTTGCAAATTTACATATCTCTCAATAATTGTACACATGGCCGAAGAAGAAGAAAAGAGAAAGATTGTGAAAACCAATGCTGCATTTATAAAAATTTTGGAAGAAAGTTTGTTTGAAGAGCGTCTCAGTACTGCTCCATGGTGTGAATGTGTGTACGTTCTGTGAGTCTGGTTTTATATTTTTTGCCCTCTAGCTTTATATTTCTCAAGAGACCAATTGTTGCACGTATAATGTCTATTCCAGGCGGTACATTCTAGCTATCTCAATTTCCATATTATATTTAGATGAGTTTTGCAATGCTTTTTCACGATTTACAAATACACTACTTTTGGAATTGATATGTGGATTTGGCGTTGTTTCTTTACCTGAATGTCATTGATTACAGTACCTGGTCGATTAGCGTTGAAATCCTTCACTATATCGACTAACATATCCCAGGGTACAGTTATTTTGTCATTCTCTGAAACTCAAATTTCTTGTTCTTTGTTTTATTCTTATGGAAAATGTTTTCTATCCCCTCTTTTTCGGTAGCTATTTCAAAACACTCGGATAATTTCCAGTGTATATAAGTCACAACTCTTTATGAATGACAGTGAATAATTAGAAAGTAATTACTCGGTTCTTCTGAGTCTTGATTCATTCTGATAGTACAAAACCGTTTTCTGCTTGTTTGAATCCCTTCTTTGTGGACACGAGGTAAAAGCGTTTGATTCGATGTTGTGATAAAGAATGTTTAGTCATAATTTTGAGACTGCTCTTCTCAGTTCCGATAGCAATTTTTCTCCGTTTATTTCCAGTTTAAGATTATTTAAGCATTGACTAAACGGAACATTTTATACCAACAAAATAAAATTCTCTGGACCCACATTTTAGATTTTTGTGGTTATTTCACCTTGCGACTGTTTATCATTCAACTTTTGTCATTTTCACCCGTTTCACCCGTTTCACCACACGTTCTGCATTTGTCACTATCGGTAGTGTTGTCTATTCTACACTTCATATAATTGGTGCTTAACGCTTGATTCCGAGCTGCGCATATGTGTGCATCTGTTTCTATCTTGAGGTCCCTTGTCCTAGTCCATAACTACCGGTCCTCTTTATCTGATTTGGTGTTCACGCCTCTTGCAAACTGACCGTACATTTTCTTTTCCTTCCATGCTGTTCCTTTTTTTTCTTCTTTTTATTTTGCTCATTTCTTGTTTAAGTTTTTCTTTAGTTACAAAATTTTCAGTTTTGATGACGCCGTCTTTCTTCGCGTGTTTCAGCAGTAGCTCAACGGCATTTCTTATGTACCATCCTAGGTTGTTTCTCTCTGCTTCGATACAGTCCTCGCAACTGATCAAACCTCTCCCACCCTTTCTTCTGGACAAGTACAGCCTGCCAGTGTCACTCCTAGGGTGGAAGGTTACGTGTACTGTCAACGTTTTTCTAGTCTTGATATTAATTTTCTTCATTTCTCTCTTTTGTTATTTTATAATTCCCGCTCCAAATAGAAGTGATGCTATCGCTTACGTAGTACCGGCATGGATTTAATTCTATCCAGTCGGTTTTGAGCGCAACACCTGCCTCAGTCTTCCGATATAATCTATCCTCACTTGCTCTTTCATTTCCTTTTCCATTATCTCGTTGATGTCTTGTACACGAAGGCCCGCTTCAATTTGCTTAATCAAATCTCTATTCAGTAATTCTATCGCTGCTTGGAATTGTACCTTGCCACTTTTTAGGTACATTATTGAGCACTTCTTGAGTTCAATCCCATCATTACTTCAGCAGTAGACCGTGTTCACCAAGGAACTCACTTATGTCTCATATTTGCCATACAGTCTCCAATCATCCATGAAATGGAGGTGTTTGATTGTCTTGGATTATTCTTTTAGTTTGTACCCAAGGTGCATTTCCCTAAGTACCAAGGTCAGTGGTGTCATGCACACTACAAAAAGCAAAGAAGATACTTCTTCTGATATCTAGAAGACCCAAAATGTGTCTGTAAGATATCAGTTCAGTTATTCATTCCACCATTCTTCTCGTCAGGAAACACGTTACGATCCTCACAATTCCAAACAGATCTAAACACTTGATGATCCGCAAATGTGGAACCATATCATATGTTTTCTGATAGTGAATCCAGACCATTCCCAGATTTGTTGTCCTTCGTTTAGAATCTTGCATTACTATTTTCTCTAACAGTAGTTGATATTTGGTATCTCTGCATCTCCTACAGCCTTTTCGTTCCGGCGGTAATATAACGTTCTCAGAGATTTATACAGTTCGTCTGCAACTCCTCCTGACAGTAACTTTTCTATATTAATGAGAGGTAGGAAATTCACCAGTGTAACAGTCAGACTGTTTCAAGTATCTAAATTTCAAATGACTATGAATGAATAAAAGTGTAAATTTTAGGAATTAAAGTATTAAGGTAGGAGAAACGTTTTAAGTTAATCTGAATCTAACGAAAATAGTAGCTTACTGAACTGGTCTGAGAAAGTGTGACTTCGGCTGAAATATATTACTATGTCAATAAGTAGTCTTCAAAAGTACTGAAGAAAGTGATTGAGAGAGAAAGAGAGACAGAAAGGCGTAGAGAGAGTGCTAGTAAAAAGCGCGCGCGAGAGAGAGAGAGAGAGAGAGAGAGAGAGAGAGAGAGAGAGAGAGAGAGAGAGAGAGAGAGAGAGAGAGAGAGAGAGAGGGAGAGAGACGAAATGCATGTGCTTTCAACAATAGTTTTAGCATTGTAGCAGTCAAGGTGTTTCAAATACTAAGTTTCATATGACTATGAATGAATAGATGTGTAAGTCTTATGAATTTGAGCTTTAAGCAAGAAAGGAGAACCGTTTTAAGTTATTCTGAATCTATCGAGAAACTACCTTGCTACTTGAATTGGTCTGTGAAAGTATGGTTTCGGCTTCGGAATTTTACGATATGAGCAAGTAAATTTCGAATGTAGTGAAGTGATAGGCGGAGGGAGAGAGACAGAAAGACGTAGAGAGAGTGGAGGTAAAAAGACAGAGGGATAGAGAGAGAGAAAGAGAGAGAGAGAGAGAGAGAGAGAGAGAGAGAGAGAGAGAGAGAGAGAGAGAGAGAGAGAGAGAGAGAGAGAGAGACTAAGAGAGAGAGAGAGAGGAAGTACAAGTACTTTCAACAATAGGTTCAGCATTGTAGTAGTCAGGGTGTTTCAAAAAGCTAATTTTCATATGACTATGAATGAATAAAAGTGTTAGTTTTAGGAATTCTTCCGGTATAATCTATCCTCACTTGCTCTTTCATTTCCCTTTCCATTATCTTGTTGAAGTCTAGTACACCAAGGCATTTGTATCCTTCCGTTTCAATTTCAGCAAGGAAGGAGAAGCGTGTTACGTTAATCTCAATCTAACGACAAACTAGTTTACTGTTTGATTTGGTCTGCGAAAGTGTGTATTCGGCTGAAGAAAAGTATCTAGTCTTTCTCATTCGCAAAATGATACCCACTTAATTTTGCTCAGATTGCTTTCAGTTTTGGTGTATCGATGCCACTCTGAATTTTGATTACGATCAACCAATTACTTTATCTCGTAAATTATAGAATTTGACGTTATTTGGAATTAAAGTTAAGAAATATGGGTAATTTTAGCCAATCAACAGACAGCGTGACATTAACAGCTCGTTCCCATGACAACTGCACACTGTGTTGTGGTTCACTGTTGTCTGTGCTGCTGTTGTTTATGCTGTTTTTTCACACTTGATGCTTCACATGATGAGATTCTTTTCACCCGCGTGTTTTGTTTTAATTCTTCTGTGTATTAGCATATTATATACTTTCTTGGGCTTCTTTGTGCTAATATTTTTACACATTTTTCGTTTGATATAGTTTCGGGACTCATTGGCTCAGATAGCTGGATTTATATTTCACTAGGTTAATTTCTATTCATAAAAATTTAAACTAGAAGTAGGGATATCGTGGGACAAAGAAACTGTGAGCGATACAGACAATTTGACATTATGTTTAAATTCTGCTTGCAAAAATATATAAGTTACAGGTATTCTTTTTCTTCGGGACAAATACTTTGTTGACCAGTGTTATTTTTATCGTAGTTTAGAAATCCAGGCATGAAAACGTTGCTCAACTTTGAAGTTTTGGAGACACACGCCCTTATTTCACACACATACATACACACACACACATGTACTTATATATATTAATGATGTACACAAATACATGACAGGTACACATCATACTGAAATACGCATAAAGTGAACACATGCAGATAAATATATTAATAGAATAATTTTTTTTTTAAATGATAAAATATATAATCAATAAAGAGACAAAAGAAACAGTAAGATGATGCCTGTTGACTTTATTAGGTATTTCTGTTTATTTAGTAACCTATAATGAACATGTCAGAAGCTAAACTATAAATTTCCTAGGGTACAACCTTAAAGTTGACACCGTTCCGCTAAACGCAGAAAATTCTTTTTTCGCTATTGGTTAAAAACACCCAGTTCTTTCAATTTTGAAACCTCTGTAACATTTTTCTCCAATTATTTTTTTCGCCACAATATCATACATTCAAAGCAATTAGACTGGAGGGCTACATTATTATAGCCGATTTTCAGAGTTTTTTCACTTCCTTTTAAAAATGCATGTATTGCGAATAAAAAAAAAACTAGATCCGAAGAAAATTACTGTCATTAAGTAATCTTCAAAAGTAGTGAAGAAAGTGATAGAGGGAAAAATAGAGAGAGAAAGGCATAGAGATTGGTGGTAAGGAGACAGAGGGACAGAGAAAGAGAAAGAGAGGGGGAAGACAAAGAGAGGGGGAAGAGAAAGAGAGAGAGAGAGAGAGAGAGAGAGAGAGAGAGAGAGAGAGAGAGAGAGAAGAAATGCATGTGCTTTCCACAATAGTTTCAGCATTGTAGCAGCATGGGTGTTTCAAATAACTAATTTTCATATGACTATGAATGAATAAACGTATACATTTCAATAAATTAAGCTTTGTGCAAGGAACTAGAAGCGTTTCAAGTTAATCTGAACATAACGAAAAAACTAGTTTGCATTAGTCTCTGAAAGTCTGATTTCGGCTACATAATTTTACGATGTGAACAAGTAATCTTTAAACGTTGTGAAGAAAGTGACATAGGGCGAGAGGGGGATAGATAGATAGATAGATAGATAGATAGAGAGAGAGAGAGAGAGAGAGAAAGAGAGAGAAAGAGAGATAGAGGTAGAGAGAGAGGGGGAGAGAGCGAGAGAGAAGTTGGAAATACATGTGCTTTGAACAATAGGTTTAGCATTGTATTATTATCTTTTGTAACAGTTCTACTGGGGACTGTATTTCAATTTCCTTTATCTTCCTCTTGATGCCTTCTGATACTATTCTCAAGGACCCAACAATAATTAGCACTACCTTCACCTTCTCCATTTTTCATAGCCGGGCTATTTCGCACTTAAAAGGATTGTAATTATTATTATTATTATTATTATTATTATTATTATTATTATTATTCAGAAGTCTTATTTTCAGCCCATACTTTCAATGCACTACCGAGCACAGTTCTGTGTGCCTTAGATATGTGCTGCAGTTTGTTGTGATGCTCTTATTTTTACTGTATTGAAAGTGCTTTATGTAGAATGTGTGCAGTGCTTAGTAGTGCTATTTTCTGTATGTTATATATACTTGTTAGTCCTGGTGTTTTTGTTATGTATTTGTCTGAATACTTTTTTATCATACATAATGTGCCTGCTATGATTGGAATTGTTTCTGTTTTTAGACTCCACATTCTAGTTACCTCTATTTCCAGATTTTTTCCCATTTCTTTTAGAGAAACGTTGTCATCTGTTGGTATTGATACATCGATTAGAAAGCATTTTTTTCTTGATGATATCTGACAACTATATCTGGCCTATTGGCCTTAATTTCTCTATCTGTGTGTACTGGCATATGCTTTCTCATTTTCTGTGACCTTTTCTGTCGTGTATCTGGGCAGGGAACACTGACGGGGTCGGGGGCGTAGGAATACTTCTAG
>NC_068982.1:117786070-117787655 GCF_001194135.2 Octopus bimaculoides
AAGAAGAAGAATGGGACGGCCGTGAGGTGTGTGTGTGTGTGGGGGGGGGAAGAAACACAGTTCAGAGAGTGGACAAGGAAGCTTAGGAAGTCATTTAAATATATTTCAAGATATATTCAAAGAAAGTCAAAGCCACAAATATATATCAGTATAGGAGTAAATAAGAATGAATACAATTCAGGTGAATGAAAGCGAAGATCAAACAAGAATATTACAGACACATTAGTATGGTACTCAAGACAGAAATAAAGGCAAAGATCAGAAAAATATACATTAATACATTCAACGTTCCCCAAAATAAACTACACCTTTAATGCAATAAAACTTTAGAAATGTTACGACAGCATTTAGATACACCACTTAAAATCCGATATTAGTAGTCTATATATATTTACTGCAAGCAAAATATAGAAGAAATATTCAATTAATAAGCCGCTATCTTGGGGGGTGAAAAAATATCCTTGCGTAAAGCAACAGTAGATTAATTCCCGCAGCGAGGGAACGTAAAAGATGATAATGTCGTCGACAATCTCAAGGGTGAAGAAAAATATCAATAGTATAGTCTAGAGAAATATGAGACAACAGATAGGTTTTGAAACGTGTCGATGCATACATGCATATATACACACATATACACATACATACATACCTACAAACACATATATATGTATATGGATGTATATATATATATATATATATACATACATATATGTGTGTGTGTGCATGGTTCTACATACAGCGGGAGTGAAATAGTATTACATACACGTTCTGAGTTAGGAGCTGTCAGGTAAACACGCAATTACGAAATTAGATTTCAGATGTATATTCAGCCCAGCCATTTGCCGCTCACTCCTGATATTCCTCGCCCTGCATTCAGTTGCTCATTTAGTGTGAGAGCATTATATAACAAGCTTGCAGGTCAGTAGCTTAGTCACGAAAGTAGGTTTTACACACACACACACACACACACACACACACACACACACACACACACACACACACACATCCCAAACACACATCCCAAACACACATACGCCCACGTCTGAGTGCATGTGTAAAATATATTTACACACATGCAAACAGAAGCGACTGGAGGCGCACATATTCTACATACATATTCAGTGTAGTTCTCGGAAAGCAATCCGATATATTACAACAAAAATTAAAAGAAGAATCAATATGGAGTACATGTAGAGTTGACTAGTTTAAAGATGTGCTATTGTACATGCATTAAAATATAAAATGTGAATTTCATTATTTAAATATATTTTCGTAAAACGTTTTTAAGATATCATGACTTTCTTCCTAATAATATTTCTTGTTTTCTTTGTTCCTTTGTCATTTCGAAGTAGGTATAAATATGTAACGGTGTCAGATTAGATACGGTGTATATTGAAACCATTATATTTGTCATTTCATGTAACATATATTACCTACATCTCTCTGAAACACACGTATTTATTTGTATGTCTGTCTCTTTCTCTCTCTGTATGCCTGAACCTTTCTTTCTGCCTCCTATATATATATATATATATATATATATATATATATATATATAGAGAGAGAGAGAGAGAGAGAGAGAGAG
>NC_068982.1:117787727-117790699 GCF_001194135.2 Octopus bimaculoides
ATATATATATATATATATATATACATATATATGTATTTATATAAATGTGTGTATAAATATATATGTATGCATATTGTTCTCTTTGTTAAAATATCTCATAAGCACTTAATTGTATGAACCATGTCTTTAACTTCCTTATTCTATTCTAGAAACATGAAAATGCAAATCTATATAATATATGCAGCCAACAATTGCAAATTCATACCCTTCAAGGTCATCATCGAACGGAAACAAGTTTTGTTAAACGATGAAAATTTCGCTCGAATGATATTATTTCCTCAATTCAATTTTCTTCGTTAAGAAGCCCAAAGGTCACAATGAGTGTATGCAGAATGAAAGATATAATAATTGAATATTTCTTACAAATAGAATGTTCCGAACCAATAAAAATTCACATCGGATTACAATGCAGGAGTATGAAGTGTTTTAGATTACGTCAAAATATTTGAAAATTACAGAAAACAGAAAACGAGAAAATCACATGGGACAAAAATGAAATTAAATAAGATTTCATATGTTTTATTTAATAATTCTAACAATACAGAAAATATTATAGAACAGGATACGCCGAAAGCGACGAAAATAATAATTTTGGATTGATTTCGAACACAAGATTAAATTAATGTGAGAATAAATACGCTGAAGAATATTTCGTCAATAATTAAGGTTATAATATAATTTTATACAAATACATTCAGGGAAGTTGTCGTCGACAGCTTTGAAATATTGATATAATAATAAAACATTGCTGCTGATATTGGATATTATATAATATAACCATTTCTTATTTATGACTGACATATCATCTTCTCTTAGTATAGAAAGTAAAATAACTTTAGCATATAATTTTTGATTATACTAATAATGTTTTGAACGATAGCATTTCTGGTGGAAGATGAGTTTTCTTTTTCTGGAGAACAGGTTGTTCTTCTTTGGTTTTTGCTTGATAAACATAAACAATTGAAAATAATTTCGAGTGTGAGAAGAAACTATTCAAATATATTGCGAGTTCGTAATACAAATTTACCACAGACGTTTCGTGTTACACGAAATTTTGAAAATTATGGATTAGCAGCCATACAATATACATACAACTGACTTTCTTCTATATACAGCACATGGAGCTGTAAATCTTTTACAGGTTCGAAACAACTCTGACAGTCTGTGAGGAATGTTTCGTGAGCGGAAAATTGAAATGTATAATAAAATTAATAGTTCGAATCTTTTTTTAATCATGCCAAAATGTGGCCCGCATAATGTTCTATACTGCCGCTAAGAAGCGGATGAAAACAGTTAATGTTATCAGGAAAGAGCAGAAATGGCGGTAAATACTCTGTGAAAGTCAAAATGGTTATCCACACAGTAGAAAACTGTGTATGACGAGAACTGCGATGAAGTAAGGGAGGTAGGAACGGATCTTGTTGTGTATGAACGCATCTTCTCAAAACCAATAAGGAAAATGCCAGATATTACAGTATGATGTGAAGAACATATGATACACTTCGTTGAAATAACTGTTGCACACGAAGACAATTGAGACGCAGCCCATATTTAGATAAAAAGATATAAGACGCTACTTGACGACTGTTTAGATGATGCTTGCCAAGCACTACTATTGGATATCGTTGGAAAGGAATGATAAAACCTGCCTGCAGAGGTGATGATCCCGAAAGGGAGCAGAGGTCAAATACTAATCAATAGAAAGAGTAGATAAGGTTTCATACCAGTGAGGTTGGGTAATGCATCATGAAGGCCGTGCGACTCTGAGACAAGACAAAACGGGTGTATAAGCAACGCAAAGGAAAATTCCCTATACAATTGGAAACGGAAAGTGGACAGATGAAAATCTGAGAAAAATGAACGGTGAAAGAACAAAACCTGTGTCGAAAAAACAGAAGAAAGTGATTAGCAGAGAGAAGCGTGATTGAATATGTCAGCAGTGAAGCGAGAAAGATCAAGCGGTCAAGCGGCAAAAAATTGGGAAATGCCACGGGCCACATGGTATTGGGAAGGGTGAGCAATGAAAAAGTGACGGAGAGCATAGCGACAGAAAGCAAGAGACAGGTAAGGTGGTTGGAGAAGGTATGTGAGAGAAGAAGTGAAAAGAAAAAGAAGGTGACCTCGCACAAAAATGTTCTGCTTTATAGAAATAGCGGGAATTTACAACAACTGGCAATATATAGAAAACTGAGGGACCATCAGTCACTGAACTTGCAATATGCAAAGTCGCTAGTTAGATAATTTCAATAACTGATGGTCACTTAGTTTCACAACGGAAGGTGGGCACAAGTAGCACGAAACGGTTGTCTCGAGTTCCCATTGCCTCCTAGAATATGGTAGGGGCTCGGTCCCCTGCTTGCAATACAGTAATCTTTCGCCATATCGCAGTTCACCTATCGCGCACTCAGTACATCGAAGATTTTTCTGGCTAATATATGTAAATTCATATTGCAGACACCTCAGTATATTCGAGTTTCTGCGGACGATAGGTATTTATCTTGTTTTAGATTTTAACTATTTCGGTGGGAGATTTTTGGAAACTAATACTCGTAATAGTCGAGGAATCACTGTATCTACAGAGTGCAGTGTGCATCGGTAACCAGCTCGCAGAGGATCTGGTGTGGTTAAACCGGCAGTAACGTCGAACAGCCATATTGATGTGGCGATAAGCATTACTTCTTAACATAATTACTGCTTCCATCTCTTATACAGATATTGTAACTAGCTACTATGCTTGTTATATAATTATTTAATTGAAAGCTACGCATTTCCAAGTAAGTTTATCTTAAACTTTTCTATGCTACTCTACTCTATACTGATTTCTCCCCTATCCTCTCTAATTCCCTTTTTCTCCCTTTCACCGTTTTCTATGTCTGTCACGCTCACTGTTTCTATTTTTCTCTTATATATGTGTGTGTGTGTGTGTGTGTGTGTGTGTGTGTGTGTGTGCGTGCGTGCGTGTATGTATATAT
>NC_068982.1:117791483-117792216 GCF_001194135.2 Octopus bimaculoides
CCAAAACTATTTTAGAACTTATTTCAGTATCTAAACCAATGGCACCATTTGCCAATTTATATTTGTAAATAACTACAGAAATGCTATTTTATATTTATTTTACATCCATGCCTATGACAAAATGAACTTACCAATATTTAGACACCTCACTCATTGATTCATCACAATATTTCATTATTCTTAATTTTATTCACCTTTGGAACAACAGAGCCTAAAAAAGGCAAGAAACCGAGATAGAGGGTCATATTTGTGCCAACTGGAATTGAACCTGGTTACCTTGGTTTTCATATTTGTCTCATTCCTTTTACCAAAAAAAATTTTTTGAACTAACCAGCTCTTCTTTCTTTGTTTCCTTCTCTTTTCACTTGACGCTCCTTTCAGATACTCAGGAACACACACACACAAGCACACATAAACACACACACAAAAACACACCCACTCTATTCTCTCACTGGACAATGATGGTAACGTTTTGAACAATAATTTTTCCCAAACAATGCTCCCCTTAAATAGCCACCTGGTTTTGCCATTTTTAAAGGTCAAGTATCAGCTTGTCATCTTCTATTGAAAGAACCGATCAGCTATAAACACAATTTACTTTCCTCTTTCACTCTTCCTTCTTTCTTTCCTTCTCTTTCCCATTGTCTCTCCTTTCAGATACACAGGCACGAAGACACACACACACACACACACACACACACACACACACAAACACAAAACACACACACACACA
>NC_068982.1:117792958-117810143 GCF_001194135.2 Octopus bimaculoides
TATATATATACATTGTAGCTGTGTACATAGGTGAGTGTGTGGAGTGAAAGAAATCTTTGAAGTGTAAGGTGATAGTCTTTGCAGTATAAGCATTCCTATGCTCATCCGTTTACTCCTAATGCTTAGAGTCGCCAAAAACATCATAAAATGGTTTAACTTCACTCAATGGCAAATGCTTTGACGGATATGATAACATACAACTAACTTTAATTTGATTTTATTTGACTCTTATATATTTTATTATTACTAATTGACTTAAAGTTTCTAAGATATATCAACTCAAGGCTTTGAGGGTTTGGTGTATTTGCATGTGCTTGACAAGTCCATCAGAATGCATCTCAAGCTTATTTAATAGGTTGATCATGTTTTCAAATGAAGACATTTGGGGTTGTCAACGAACTATAAGGATATCTTTACATATTTCTATGTATTGCATAACATTTCATGCATTGTATAACATTGTATGAGATGTGAATTATTTTTTAAAAAATCGATCGTATACTGAAACGGTTGTAACGTTGATGTGATCTGTTATTACTCACTCTGGGGAGACTACTGCCCATTATCAGGACGTTGTGAAGTGCTCACCTTCTATCAACTGAAGCCGTACCGATCTTCATTCGTTAACCTTAGTCCTGCATGGTGAGCTAAAGACACGATAGTCAGGATTACAATTGTGTCTATCTATCTATCTATCTATCTATCTACCTCCCTATATATACATATGTATTCTTATACATACACACACATACACACATATATATATTCATATACACACATGTGTGTGTATGTATATATATATATATATATATATATATATATATATATATATATATATATATATATGCACACATGTGTATATGTATTTATGCATCTATTTGCCTATCTATTTGTCTATAAAGAGAGAGAGATAAAGAGAGGAAGAGAGAGTGAGAGAGGGGGGGGGGAGAAAATAGAATTGAAGGAAAGAGATACAAACCTGCAGAAATTTAGAATGTACAAAATAAGTAAGCACTATGTTAAGCAAAAAAATATTTCATCGCTTATACATTTTTCATTCGGTCGCAGAAGGTAATTTATGTATCATCATGTCTCCACGTAGTCACTGAAATATATCAGCATATCATTTCTGCAATAGAAGCCTTTGCTATCTCATAATATATCTCACATTTTTTGTTGATTATCTATGTTATTCATTTGTAAATATCATCTTTAGATTTACTCGGTTTTAACTCCTACCCATATTTGGCGGTAAATCAATAAAACATTTGACGGATATAATCTATTTATTTTTTAACTTGTACACAAATCGTACTACATTTTCTATATATATATATATAAAACATTGCTTTGGAGAATTATAAGAAGTTGTGGTTGAAGACAGAAAAGCTCTTGGTAATAGTAGGGTCTTGCAAATAGTAAGAAATATATGATGCTCACTCCAAATACAAACATGAATGAAACACTGAATAACATTGAAGATAACACAACTAGAAGGCACCACGTATACTTTCGAGCGGTGATTTCAATACAACAGAAGGTCGGGTAAAACTATTACAAACGAGTTGAACCGATGGATAGAGGAAATAAGAACGAGATATCACTTTAAGATTTATTTTAAAAAGTGAACTTAATGCAACAAATGGGGTTGATGCTAACCGTGCCTTGATTATACATGTTCTGATCTACAATTTTGATATCATAAAATTGTCCATTAATGATATAACTAAAATTGATATTCCCCAGGTATCCACCAAATCCCGTTTTAAATAAAATATGCATCTCAAAATGGAGGAAATACATAACGTGATGCCACCAATATTGTCTCGAAATACAGTATATATAGGTTTAGACAATCATCTAATGATCACTAATAACCAGACTCGTGAACTTGTTTGCATAAAAGAATCAAGAAATTACACTCAATATCAAAAGAAAAACAAAATGCGTGAAGGAATTAAAGATCACCAAATCTGACGCGCATCTATATGAAATATAAACCAAATATCAGAACTGCGTAATAGGTGGAAAAATATGGCAATACATTGTAAATACGTTGTAAAGATTAGCGATACAGATGTTTATGTATATATGACACATCAATCGCTGTCAGAATCTGGCTTTAGAAACAGAGGCTATCATTATAACAACTCAGGCTCACTGTCTACCAATAAGAAAGTACAAAGTAGTGCTTTTCTTTAAAAAATGGTACTTATACTTGAATTGACCATCTCATCTCGTCTAATGACAGACATATTTACAATATGCTTGCCCCACACTCGTAATGGACTAGGCATAATACAATGTCTGCTATGTTGGAAAAGAAAGGCTTCGAAGCTATCAAAGGGATCATTGAGAAGCAGACAAAGTGAACATGCGGAAAGTGGAGAGGAAACAATATATACGAAACTAGCTGCTTATTATTCTGACTTAAAAAAAACAATAGCCAAGGCAATAACGCGTAAATAAAAACAAGAAAAATATTCCTTAGTCAATGTAATGTTTAAGTGTGGGATATGATAAAATTCAATAATAGCAAAAAAAAAAAAAAAGAACTCGCTTGAAATCAGGAACGAAATATTTTACTGTAGCTGTACAAGTATTAATGTATAACGACATATGTTAATTATAAAATGAATGTAACCAGAAGCTATCAAGTAAAAGTTATGTAATCAGTTAAGCTGAGTTGTGTATCCTTTTCATTTTTCGCTATTCAGTTCTTGCACATTATGCATATATCTAAATACGCAATGCCAGCAGCTATTTCTAGTTCGAATTCGAAAGAATGCAAATTGATATTTATATATACCAAACATTGTACATGATTAGGATCGGGCAACCTATCTCTCCGTCATGCACCTCAAGCTGACAAGGTTGTCAAGTCAAGCAATTAAGAGAGATGGGAAAAGTTTTCTAAGAGAGATATGAAAATATGTTTTGTGAGAGACATCATGATCTATTAGGAGCGAAATATCCCCTGCAAGAACAAAAAGAAACTGTCAAATAACTATGATGTTTAATAACTGAATAAACAGAATGTCAGACATGAAAATAGTACCCATAATAATGACTTACACAATCACCGTGTCATTGAACTACTTACCAACATTCACAAAATGCATACGAAAATCAATAATCAACCAGCTCAATGCTCACCGTATCTATTTTACAAAAATGGGTGAATCACGTAAGTAACATTACAAAACATATAAATCTCAGTATATTCAACACTGGTGCCATTTGTAAACATATATATTAGACATATGAATGTACTATTGCTGAAAAAGAAGAAATTCTAATGAAACTGTTAAGAACATGATGGTGATAGAATAATCGCACAATGCGGTCACTTTTGAAAGTAGGAGCCATGACGATGCCATCTATTTCACTTAATGGCTGGTTCTATTTAACAAATGGAGGAAATAAAATCAAAGTTTTGGTTAATATGCTTCCATTGACATTCAAATGATTTTGCTTATCATCGCCCTCCATGAAATTGGTAATAGATATAATACAGTATCACGGAGCTCGGGAACTCATATCAGCTTTCTCGAATTGGCAAAAGGTCCAATTCAAATACACAACTCTCATGTTGCACCCTCTCCTCAATTCGTACCCACTATTACCACATTACAAAATAGCACATATTACATGATGAATGTATTTCAGAACACTAACATAACATCAGTAACAATTCCTAGATCAAAGGAAGCCATAACGTCGAATAAAGCAAATCTTAAAACAACAAAACATCCCCAGGAATACATAGATCTATCTTTTAATAAATATATATATATTACTCTCGATGAAATACCTGTGGAAAATTTACAACGGCGATAATTTGCATACACTTAGGGAAATTAGTTCATTTTCGTGTCATATCAAAAATGTAGGGCAAATGTTTTAATTCGGAAGTATATTACCCTATGAGCGTACAGACCAATGACACGCAACTAAAATTATCAATCGAGAGATTTAGTCCACCACGAAACGTGAGAAACAATACAAATTATTCCATATCATTCAGTCCTAGCTAAATGGGGAAGACATTCGCTGAAATTGCACATAAAATGGGAAGAAGAACAGAACAATAGCGTAATCAAAATAAAACAAGAACACATAGACACAAGAGGAATTGCGGTTTCTGTTTTTGGATTTAAAATCAGAACATTCGAAAGATAGAATATTTAATGAAACATAAACAACGAATAAATGACAAGCAAAAATGCAAATGATGACAGTTAATAAAAACAAGTCAATAACTTTTAGAGTATTCAGGGCATAAAACAGAATTCTTAAATCAGAAATAAATCTACGAAGTCATCTAACGTGCATTACTACTCAAGATATATCCAGTGAACTACTGAGCTATAATACGTTTAGGTGCACCTATATAAGCAAAATAGTATCATTTAACAGAAAATTACAGTGAATGCACTGAACGTCGAATTAGAGCAGAATGCTCATACACGCACACACACACACACACATATGTGGGAGCTGAGTGGCGGGGCTGGGGTGTATGTGTGTGTGCGCGCGCGTGTGCGTGCTAAATAGAAAATCAACACAAAAAAAACAGAAACAAAATACAAAACAAAGGGGAACGAAGCAAAAGCAAAACACTCCCAAATAACACATGTTATCTGCTCGACTTCTTTCTAAGAATACTATTTCTGTGTTGTTCTTATACAATCTCATATTCTGTTTTCCCCAAACTGACATTTAGTATTCTGTGGTCTTTAAAAAGTATTTCCACCAACATTTCATCTGTGATATATTGCTTGTCAATCAGCCTGAGAGGGTCTGTGCTAATGTAAGAAATAACAATTTCTTTAATCTCACATTACAATACATTTAATATATTTTAAATAGTGTTCTTATGACCACGTGGAAAACTTTTACTCTATTTGTTTTTATTTATTTTTTCAATAATATTATTCATGAGATATTAATCATTATGAAAGAAATTTCTATGATTATTAAAATATTTATAGGAATTGACATATGTTCTAGTCTCAGACTCTGGCACACCGTCACGTACATTGCCATCTTTTTATAAACATAAATTCTTTTTCATATAGTATGTCTAAATGATTAATTTTCTATTTTAATTATGAATCAACTACTTTTTAAAACACATGCTCTTAAGTGTTTGTATATATGGAAATAGAATTCTGGCATTTATAAATATTCTATATTTACGATAAAATGAAGAACATGTAAATTTCTCCAGAAAGAATTCTAGATGACATGGTGTATTACTGATGTTTATATAAAAGTTTATATATAATCTGAGATTGTATAAGAACAACAGAGAAATATTATTCTTAGAAAATTGTGAGACTGAAAGTTAGTAATGGAAAATCACTGCTAGGAAAATTTATTAAATATATTCAATTAATATCTCGGTGAAAATTCTTAATGGTCTAAAACGGAAATAGATTTCAAAGATGTTTCTGTTAAAATACTGTGACTAAATATGACACTCTTCAGATACAATCTAACGTATTGTGTTATTATACTCATAAAATGAATTTGATCATTATTCAAGATTGCACTTCAAATGACTGAAGAAATTTTATGTACATGGCACACAATAAATTTTAGTTGAGCGCCCCTTTGAAAATGAAGTAGATTAAATAATTCTAATATAAGAGAAGACGTAGCATTGGTGGAAATGTATGGGAACTTATGATAGGGAGACCATGAAATATACCAATACGTCTAAGAAATCACTTGTCAAACTACACTGAAATAAGGAGATATCGTCTAGGATCAATGTTGTAAAACAATATTAGTCAATTGTTTACTCACTGCATATACTGGTTTCTGGTTGACTTTAAAAGTAATGTAACGAATCAAATTCATAAAAGGCCATCATTACACAGCGGCCTCTTTAACCCAACACAACATATAAGCCACATTTTGACCATATTTTGTTTTGTTTTACTCACAATTGTGTAATATATATAATGAACACACATTCCTTTTTAAGCACATTCATTGAATTGTCGACCGTTGTTGCTAGTAAGTTACAATTATAGAATAACACGTCTCATCCAATAATTTACAGAAAACCTATAATAGTTTTTGAATACTTTCCATGTCGACTCTGCACTTCTCCACAACTACAATTTATTATACACAGTGTTAGAATAGTGCATACGACGTCACCAGCTTTTGGTCCTAATTCAGTTTCGTATCCCGGAATCCGTATCTGATTATTCTTAAAGTGATTGCGAACGTCAACTGCATCGGAGAAATCAGGTTTCATACAAAATGTAATGTGAAGTAAACAACTCTACATCTATACCCAAATGAAGCTAAAATGCTAAGGAAGAAGGCCTCTCATTCATTATTTGTAAAACCTTATTCAAGCTAACTCACATATCAACTTATAACAAAAAGAAATATTTTCCATTAGGTATCGCAAATCAGTCATTGGAGTATTTCCAATATTAAGACTCCATTATAACCAATACCTCTGCAACATTTAAGATCATTTGTCCACTACCAAATATTTTCTACTCATCAGATATCTATATAAAAACCAACGGGCACGTAACACGTAGCATATACTTTTTGCAGACAAGTAATCACTACAGTAACGAACAACCAGTTGTTGAAAAATTTCTGGTTATGCGTGCACTTCATCTCCGACTTATCTAAAGAGAAAATTAGATTATGTAAATGCCTTCTTAAACCCATTAGTTCACAAACCTCAAACAAATAAATCTCGCAAGATTCAATCTATCAAATAACTCGCATGTTTCTGGGGAAAATATAGTTTAAAACTTCTGGGCTAAACACCATACTTCTTATAATCGTGTAACGCTTATCCCCAGCACTAAATCCAGTATAAATTCAATTCTTGATGAACGTACCTGTGCCAGTTTAGCGAAATCGAACTACACATAATTCACAGTTTTTATCAATTATAAATATACCAGACTCACTGCCTTTTGTCTCAAATTCTACGTTACACTTGTCACAAAACGCTTTTATCTGAAACATTCCATCATCACACAAGTCGTACTGCTAGCATGGATACATTATGAGTACGTACAAAATTCTGGCACTGCAAGCCATTTTATCTTTCTTATATTCTTGTGCTGGCAGAATCTTTACCGTGCCAAACAAAATGCTTAATTGGCATTTCGTCCGTCTTTATATTTTGTGTTCAAATTCCGCCGAGGTCAACTAGGCTTTGCATTCTATCAGGGGTCGATAAAAGTAACAGTTTATACCGGGGTCAATGTAATTGACTATCCCCGCCCCAACAAAATTCCAGGCCTTCTACCTAAAGCAGAAAACGTAACTAGCCAGATGTACTCGCCATCCCTACTGGTATCCGCATCAAAACCTCCCATTCTTCTTCGGTCGTGTATCCCATCCCCCTGAAAATATATATAGCGCCATACACAAAAAATAGACCTGCAAATATTTGCGTCATTTCCAAAATTTCAAATAATATAAATAATCATTAACAATTAATATTTCTATTTCAGTACTGTTCATTTTTCAGTAAATATTTGTAAGGCATCACTGAAGAAAAATTCAAAATTCACTGAGAACATGCACTCTCACAAAAAGTGTCCTAACGTGCAGCATTGAAGTTTCTGAGAACTTCATCTATAACAAAACCTTCCACTTGGCTGAAACAAACAGGCAACACAAATGTGTTATCTAATATGCAATTATAATTCTGATCATCTTCTATGTTGGCTCTTAGGTTGGAGTTTGAACCTTGCAAGTATCTGCAACAGCGGAGGCGGGAATGCCTTATTTAGCTTCTCAAAATGCAGTCTTTGTGCATATGAAGGAAAACCCCTTTTTCGACACTGCCTCTATTTTAGCAGAAAACGAAACTCTAATAAAATTTTCTAGTACTAAGTTTTACACGAATTCATAGTCTTCATTGAGGGTAGCATATTTTGTAAAAATGCTTAAGCTTATCGTTGCTCATTCGTCAACTTCATAAGAGTTCACAACACACTGTAACTCCTCTACTCAACTTCTTCCAGTAGCCTGTATTTCCAGCACTTCCTTATGGTGTCGAACTTCAGGAATATATTTTAACGTTAATTTACAGATGTGAATATTAAACCTCTACCACATCAATTTATAAGTTAGGAGAGCCTGCCAATAAATATCAGAGAAGCTTCTTCCAAAAGACTATCTATAAAATGCAGCTTGTGAATCATTCGATATTCTATTATAATTTTGGATGAAAAAGTAAACGAATCAATAAAACGTCATGATCAAGAATAACCAAATGAATGCCTAAATTATTGAAAATATTATAAATGAGATAAACCTTTGAGCTAGATTCACATTTTTTACGTACTGCATTATATTGCAAGATATTTTTAAAAAAGTAACCATTCAGACAGACATTAACTACAGTTGAAATCATATTGGATTGCTTATTGAAACCTACTACCCGTGACGAAGACCATGCCGTCCAAAGTCTAATGAGTGAAATATGATAAAGAGAAAATGTTTGAGAGATCATCTGATTATTTGCACTTGTTTTTACCTGTTCAGCTTTAAGCATTCCTATATAAAATAAAGCTTGCATCTCGTGTGGCATTTATAGAATTCACTCAATTGCAGTTATTCAAACATTTCTCCCTTTGCTCCTAATCTCACATGTTCTGTGAAGTGTTAACGGCCCTGTACTGCATCTGTGTTAAAGAACGGCAAATAATTTCACGTTACATTACTTCATTCTGTCAGTATATGACCACCAAAATATTCTATAAACGCTATAGTTATTCACTGAATAACAAAAATATATAAATTTATTTATATTATCAAATATTTCTTTTTCGCAATACAACAGCCCATCCTTCAAGCATTTTAATACCAAAAATTACTACTTCAACACGAAAATAGATTTATCTATAATCAGACTAAGTTAACAAAACAAATCTCTTAATTTCTTCAGAACATTTATAATAAATATTTTCTTAGGAGTTCAAAAAACGATTCAATATTTTTGTAATGCTTTCTCTATAATGATATATTTTAAACATATATTTCTATTCTTTTATCATTTTTCATAATTGTTCTCACATTTTGAATTTAAATTTCCACTACAATGTTATTAAACATGAAATTAAAACCTCAATTGTTTTGCATGCCTAATACTTAATTCTGGCAATATTTAATGCGATACTTTTTGTTGATTGAATTGTTCTCAGTTCTTCGCCGCTAAATCGAATTTTGAATGATTATATTTATAATTTATTTATAATTTACTTTCGTGATTAATTAGTGGATTTTTCAGTTGTTTAAACAATCCATCTTAAATATTCCAATACTTTATTAAAATATTTTTTCTCTTTACTTCTCTTTCTTTATGTCATATAATGATTTATAGTGTCTTTAGAGCCTGTGGAAAATGATGTTATGTGATTACAACTTTCACAAACTGAAATAATGGTTGTTAATTAGAGATAATTTGATGAGATATGCGTTACAAAATAACAGAAAATAACTAAATATGGACTTTAAAATCTTAACACGATCTCATAAGATTTGAAATATATGTTTTCCTATATAAATTTTTGTCTGTGTCTGCTTTTAGATTATTCGCAAAACTGCAAGTATTTTTTAATCTAGATTGTTCTTACGTAACGATGTGTTGAGTTCCAGCATTATGTCCCAAATCACCTATAAATTTTGCCTGTCTATCTTAAAATTGCTGGGCAGAGTTTCAATTTAAAAAAGACCAAATGGTCATAACTGTAAATTTTTTGATCATTGGTTTGTCTCCAATGCTGACCTAGGCTCAAATAGCAACCTAAATTGATTGTTTTCTATTGATCAGATACAAGATGTGAGATAATAGATGTTTATTCCATTTGTTTTTACAACCGTCTCATAATCTATATTAGGTATATAAGCGAGACTTCATCACCCGTTACCCACATAGATGAATACATACTCACATATACACCCGTCAATATGTATGTATATGTATATATACATACATCTATTTATCAACCGATATTCAGGCAATTATCAACATGGCCAGTTAAGGAACTAAATACGACCGACTGACAGCGTTAGCAGGAACATTTCCGTTAAATCTCACTATAGTAAACATTAATGCATTTCAATGAGATTAAATAGGCCGTGTATTTTGTTTCTAGAAAAATATACTGTCTTTTGTATTCTTGATATTGTTTTCACA
This sequence comes from Octopus bimaculoides, assembly GCF_001194135.2. Lineage (NCBI taxonomy): Eukaryota > Metazoa > Mollusca > Cephalopoda > Octopoda > Octopodidae > Octopus > Octopus bimaculoides. Next base: position 117,803,160 of record NC_068982.1, read on the forward strand.
TTTTATTGCATTTTAGGGCCTTAGCGGATAAATTATCTTTTGTCAATAATCCTAACTCTTTTTATGTGGCAAGATTACAGTTGTATAACAATGGGGATATATATATATATATATATATATATATATATATATATATATATATATATAGCATTCAAAGATATATTTGCATACATAGAGTAATCTGTTTATAATTCATAAAACCAGAATGGTTTTGAATAAAAAAAATCTGCCTGGGGGATAATCAAAGTCCATTCAGTTTGCAATAAACACAATTTAGCCAGAGTGTAAGTACTACGATGATTGCTATTTCTGCTGTTTGAACATCCAAGACTTTTCAAAGAAACCGTAAATCTGATGTCAAGTACCAATTTTGGCTTCAAATTTGATGCCTGCACATGATCAAGGAGAGAGTAATTAGAGTAAATTTATTCGACCATCTATATTTTCAAGATAAAAGTAGCTCCTAGCCCCAAGGCCAGATAATTTCAACGTGCAAATGAAGTGAAAGTTATATATTTCATTAGGGTCAAATGATTTCGGAATAATTTTGTACCTTACTGAACATTAGAGTAATGAAACCAATACAATGTTCAAACATACATAGAAGTACGTATACATAAAGCTTGACATACTAGAATTCACAAGCATATTCAGTCGGCTGATCTTATCCCAAGCTAGTTAACTCATAGTGCTACAATTCCGGGTCAGATTAGACCTGGGGTCAATAGTGGCAAAGTGGCGGTTCGACATTCCTTAAACCCTGGAACTCTCGAACCGGAGCCCCTCTACCGGAAACAGTAAATCCACTGGAAGAGTTGGAACTCCTTTGTGTAGAGGGATACTCGGTGTAAAATTAGAGCTTTCACGTAATCACTGCTTTTCTCACTTCGGCCTGTTGTTAGGCGCTCATAATGAAGACTACTGGACAGACACTCGTGCTGGCCAAGCCTTTATATTTATGATCTAATTATGTACATATATCTCTCTATTATAATCTCATTTCTCATTCCATCTACTTAATGTCCCATAACGTTGAAAAGGTGGTGACGTGTGTAGAATAAATTGCAACTTTCGTTTGTCAATAATGCTCCAAACCATGCAAATATGCAGTGTTTACTGAACAGTCATCTCTGCGGCCATGGACGGAAAGTCAGAAATGCCATTGACAATGAGGAAGCAGAAGGAGAGTGTGATCATCATTGCAGTTGGAGGAATCACCATATGTTTGTATGTAAGCACAGAAAACCCCTGTTTGCCATTAACCTTTTCGGTGTATCGCGTTCTATCTCTGAAAGCCGAATGATTAATTGACAATGGCGAATACGCCCCTGATTAAAGTAAGTAGAGACAATATTGTAGATCGAAAACTTCTATGCCGGATCTTTTTCATGGCTACCGTCATAACAATGTAAAAAAACAAAACAACAAATTGAAATAATAAAATAATCACGGATAAATTATCCTAAAAGTTTTCGAGGAACAGAAATATAAGGGATAGAAATCAACAGTTGGGGTGACGAAAAAAGTTGCAACCGAAAACATTCCTACGCAGACAACAGTAGCTGTTATTGTATTAGTCACCAGGCGATGAAGAAAGGATCAGTTATTACAACTGCAGGGTTTACGCAATAATATAGATGACCGAATACAAAATATACCAAATAAAACAACAAACTAGTATACTTGAAGGAGCTGCTATGCTTATATCGATTATCAAGGGCAAGGGTGTCATTTTTGCCATGCAGCCCACGGTTCTTACTGAAAATGTGTCAAATCTCTCTGGCCATAACGCTTTTTTTTTTTTGCAAATACACTGTGAAGCAGTATATTCCTGTTAATCTAAAGGCACTCGACAAATGGAACGTCTCACTTTTAATGTGTTTTCCGCTGAAAAAGGAAATTGTATAATCTTCATTTCAGTAGAACTTGTGTATATTATTCGGTGTCTGTTAAATTAGCAGTCTGACAGGAGGAATCTACATGTCATAGGTGGTTAATAAATGTGACTGGTGATTTTACGATGAACACAATCTGGATCCGTCATACACGCTATTCGACATCAACAAACAACACACTTTAGCAAAGTTCTCACATAGAATAAAGGCGTGCAGAAAAAATGCAATTATCTTCTCGCATCTCGGACAGACTTTCAGATTTAACTTCAATGCCTCTAAAATTTACTGCCAATATGCAATGCAACCGACCTATTCTCAGTGTTAAACCAGGGGTTATAGAATTTTTCCACAGTCACAATGCTGAAAGTATTTGCAATTAGATCATTTTACCTTCGTGGGCGTAAAACTGTAGCGATGAATGTCATCTCTATTCTGCAACAATAAACCTCGCTACAATACTTTACATATTTCTGACCGTTTACCGCAGCTAATAGAAATATATCTTTCTAACATATTGCAGATGTCACTGCTCATTATTGGTCCTCGTTCGGCCGCCGATGAGAATGGCCTCAATTCGTTTTATGTGAATCGAGTAAATTGCACATAGTAGCTATAATAAAGGTAATGGGGCCGTAACTAAACGTCGCACAAATATGTTGTCTGACGAACAAACGAATCTGGTAAGCGTTACATTTTGGCATAAACCTTCTGCTTTTGAACAACTAGGGATGTCACTTCTATATTTAAACCTCAGTCCTTTATGTTTTACTCATTCTGTCATTAACTGTTGTGCGCGATCAAAAAGATTCCCATCGTGATTAAGCTGGATCGATTATAAAACTATCATACATTTAGAATACTTATGAATTGGTTTGCTACATATTAATGAATAAATGTATTCTTAATGGTGTATATTATATATATTACTGTATAGTCTGTAGATAAATAAAATCTATGTTGTCATTTATGAGAAACTAACATTAAACTGATCCTGTGATGGTAGTATAGAATCAGGTAGTAAACAGTGCTTAAAATGTTAGGAAAATAAAATATAGAAATATCATTTTCTATGATAACAGCCTGACTAACAAGAATCGCTCTTATATATCCTGCTTGCAGACTTGCCAGATTTTTCTCTATAGCGGCTGTTTCCGGCAGAAGGAAATGCTCAAAGGTTCAGAAGAAGAGAAATCTGAAAGTGAGTCTACTTAATTATAATATTTCCGATAGTCAGCTTCAGAATATTCTGAGTGGCGAAATATTCGTTATAGCGATTATGTCTATAAAGTTTTGTTCCACAAAACAGAATATATAGAAATCGAGAAAAAAGAGAATGGTGAATACATATTAAGAAAGAGACATAGATGCAGGCGAAAGGAACTGAGAAAGCAACATGCTACATTGAGAAAGGAAAGAGGTGCGAAACTTGAGAAGAGAAAGTACAGCTGCAGTTTACTTTGAAAATCACATTTATAATGCGTTTTATGTTATGATATTGTCATAACTGTGAAATCTAAATTTCATAGATTATTTGTTTTTTCTGTATTTCTATACTATTCAGTTTTTCATATTGGAGGTAAATTGTGGATGACATATTTTTCTATCTCTCAGACATTATTACTCTATTACGTATCACTTAACTCGTGTTAAATTACGTATGCAAAAAGCAGGTGCGTGGAATAGAATGTGTTTTAGACATCCACATCCGTTATATATAAAGTAAACAGAAAATGGAGAAAAATTGATAAACGACAATTGATTAACATCAATTATATCTTTTTAATACAAATAGATTATATCCCATCTAACAACTGTTTCTGCTTCCAATGTTCTACGGTATTGCCATTGAAAATTCTGAAAATAATATTCATCATTTTTGGTAACATATCCGATCTGGAACATGGAGATTAATCAGAGTGAGGAAAAATATATAAAGGAAAGGGAAAGAAAAGAAAAGAAAAGAAAAGAAAAGAAGAAGAGCCTCGAGAAGATGAAAGGCTTAATATATTTAAATCATACCATTTTGCATATGCGTCGCTTCAGAACGTTGAGTAAATGACTAAACTTAAATATTAATTGGTGAGTTAATTTTTCTATGAGGGTAACAGGGTGTATAAGTAATAAAAAAATAAAATAAAAAAAGTCACCATAATGGGATAAGCGTTTTGAAGTAATCATAATAGTTCTTAAAATTATGTTAACAGTACTAATTAATAGTTTATCACAATAAAGTGTCCATCAATTAATTATTTACTTACTGATATGTTGTAAAGACCAACCACCAATTGCCTGTAATGGGATTGACCAAAGTCCAAATTTCGATATTATTGGTCAGCTGAATTTAAAAACAAAGGGCAAGATATTATAAATAAATAAATAAATAAATAAATAAAAGTATGGTAAAGTAGTATATGTTGTAAGTGGCCCAAACACCGCTTAGGACATTGTATATAACAAAAAACATGTAAAGAAGCACAATGCGAAGGGGTGAACAACGCCAGCACATCCCTATTTGGAAATTGTTAATTAAGGTGGCTAATTAAGGAATGTGAAATTAGTAGACAAAGAGAGATGTTAATTAGCAGGAAAGGGAATAAGGAGGGAGATAAAGGTGATAACTGCGATTCAAGGGAGACTACAGTTAAGGGGAGGTTACGGTTAAGGTGAGGTAATGGCTAGGGAAATAACCTACATTTCGAGGATTATAATACAAAATCTAACTTCTGAAATAACATCCACAGTACCCAAGCAGTGGGCTGACAGGACAAACAAACGTTAACTGGCTAAACATTCCTTAATACATTCAGCCTACTGCTCATATGAATAAGTATATGTATACATCCCTAAATTACTTAAATGATTACAATTTAATTACTTGCTAATGATTATTATTGTTGCAGATGCAGGATCATACTAGTTTGTTCAGTCATACTTAACCTATATTATTATATTATTATTATTACTAACATTGTCGTTATATCATCCCGTGCACACATATGGAGGCTACCAGAATTGCACTTCTATGCATGCATTAATACAGCTAAGAATAATAATAGTTCATAGGAAAGCGCCAACTGCAATACAAAGTACAAGCAAATACAAACTAAGAGAGATGAGAAGTTAATATTAAAGTGTTAAATAATTTTTGTTATACGGGTAGGATGTCCAGGTTTAACACAGGTAATTATACCGATATTTTCATCCGTTAGAGAGTCATTCTGACCGCTAAATCTACAAACCTATACACACACACACACACACACACACACACACACACGCACACACACACACACACACATATGTATATATTTATATGCACATACATACAGATGTATATAAATGAAGTGAGAAGACACAAGAATAATCAACTGTCTTATGTAATGTATTAGATTACATCTGTTTCTCCTACAAAATGAAGTAGAATCATCGTTGGGTGTCTCAGTAACACCTTATTGCTCCATCGTAGTTTCAAATATGAAGAGCAAGTTTTTAAGGATATACTACTATTTATATGTATATAAAGAAAGGTAGTACCAATGAGACCACATGCATGTGGGGAATGAAATTCAGGAACTCCTTAACCAACTCTCACACACATTTAAGGCTAATACTAACATCGCCAACTTCTTAGTCTTAAGTCTTCACATCTCAACAGATTTATACAATCATTACCACAAGAGAAACGAACACTTGAAGACGTCCACTCAGAGTCCAATTGCCCTATATCCATCATAAAACAAATGGTTAGAAGTGTTTCTATTCAAGTCTCGAAATTTTCTCGAAATAAACAAATTTTCGAAAATATAGCTGACTGCTACAGTCAGCCGCTGGACAGAATTGGGTATTCTGAGAAGACCCCTTATATGCCGAACCCAACACCCTGAACCAGATTAGGATTCTACACTATGAAAATGTGTATTAATCAACTACAAAATCGTCTACACCCAAACGCACAAAGCATTCCTACACAACTCCAATTAGCCCTAACCTATCAAGGCTTAACTATATTAGAAACTAAAATAATACTAATTACTCCTCCAATAACACTAGAATTAAAAGAGAAAATTAAAAAAAAAAATTAAATATGAAAATCACCTTTTATAATCCTCCTTTTAATCTCCAGGTCCAAATAACTACTGAAAGTTCCCTCTTCTCCCCTTAAAACTAACTTTCCACTGAACCATTAATATCAACATGTTTTAAACAAATATAAAAATTAGGTTCTCTCACTCTACAACATCCAAACTTGCAGATAATACTTCAGCGTGTAATAACTGCAAATAATTAATGCAATTACTGAACATACGATACCAAACGGTTATTTTGAGAGAAACACTGCTCATGTCTCTGACCATAATATCCTCTTTGCTGATCCTTTACCCCGGCCGACTGACTTTGATTCGAAACTAACCGGCTGTTCTAACAACATCCATTCCATTTCATCTAAGATAAAATTTTCGACAGGTGATCCCAAACAAACGTCTGACACCAACAAACCCAGCACTACTCCTGATGGAGCCTCTACGACCAAAACTGCGAAGAGACATTCGAGTGCCATTTGGATGGAATCTGTCTCACCAAAAACATTTTTTACATGTGACTGCTCATCACAAGCTCATACAGACCACGGCCAATAATTATAGAAAGCGCTATTACACATACGTTCATTCATCTAAAAACCGAAGTGTGTCCATTCTACCTCATTCACCGAGTACACATTGCAGCTGAAAATACAAATAACCCAACACTCACTGCAATGGAACGTAGAGAATTACCTAACGGCGTACACGGAAGAAACAAAGTCATGCCAATTATGCACACGGGAAGCAAAACAAATCTTTCTGGCGCAGACACATGTTCTGAACAAACGAAATGAACTACTAATCAATTGCAACCATATGATTCTCAGAACATTCAGACTGTCTTATAAAACGGATCTAGATTATAGATTAATCGCACTCACCGAAACAACATTCTCTGAATGTTTACACGACTACTATATAAGACTTCCATAATAAACCAACTCAGTTCTCGCTTTCACTGTGTGTCATATTTGAATTTCTCTAACAATCCTCTTTGTTACTGGCAG
>NC_068982.1:117810153-117811879 GCF_001194135.2 Octopus bimaculoides
TTTGTTACTGGCAGTCATATTTCACCATTTCTATATATATGTATATGCATATGCATAACTATACCAAAGTCTTTTCTCTAGATGTAATGATATATCTCTCAATGTTTGTGTGCATACATATGTATGTATATGGTTGTATCTATCTATGCTTATGTATGCGTGTATGTATATATAGGTGTGTGTGTATGTAGGCGTGGGTATGTGTATAAATTTACATACATCTATGTATGTGTGTATGTACATATTTACATCTGTATGCATGTGTGTATATATCTATATGTATATGCGCTTATATATATATACGTATATATACATACGCATGCTCGCGCGCAAACACACACATATGTATGCAGATATCAGTATTTTAAGTATGAAGTCTGAAATATATGACCATTAGCCTTCTCAGTGTAGTATCTATCAGCACACAACTTTTATGGTTGTTCTTCTTATTTTTATCAGCACACAACTTTTATGGCTGTTCTTCCTATTTTTATCAGAACACAGACAAACACAAACATATGGTTCTCACTTCCCTTCCACAAGTAGTCATTGTGATTAAAAATTGCATCTGGAAAAGTCTCCAAAAATCATAAAGCATTTTGTATGTTTTATTCTTCTCGTTATTCTTTCTTTCCTCGTTATTTCATCCCTTTCACATTTCTTCGACATCTCTGATCTTGCAGTGGAGTAAGACGCTACCATCTTTCAGCTACAAGGCCACCCGACCATACTGTTTCAATATATTTGTGGTCAACCTCAGTCGTGGATACTCATCCGCTAAAGATAACAGTAGTTCCTTCCAGTTCACAATATACGTAAAAATAATGACGGAGTCACTGATTTTGCAACAGATAAATTAGCTAGTTAGAAAATCTCTACAAGAGATGAAAGCAGCAACTCTTCTGAGGAATAATACTTATCCTAATCCAAACATTCTGTTCTGTAGGAAACATGCCAATTATGCACACGGGAAGCAAACCAAATCTTTCTGCCACAGACACAGGTTCTGAACAAACGAAATGAACTACTAATCAATTGCAACCATATGATTCTCAGAACATTCAGACTGTCTAATAAAACGGATCTAGATTATAGATTAATAGCACTCACCGAAACATTTTCTCAGGAGAACGTCTCCTCCAGTTGGTTATTCAATGCAATCTGCATCCGATATACATATTGTAGGCAGATAATGAACCCCTAGCAACTTCAAGCCGCGCGACTCCCAGACCGTATGCTTTCGAGCACAGTGTCGTCAACCTAGTTATTGGACACACGTCCACTAGAGATAGAAGCCAAGTTTAAATGGCGATAACTATTAATAGTTGTCATGGCGATACCTGCTCAGAAGCCTGCTCAAAGATTCGGAAAGTGTATGAACCGCACACTGGTGTACGAGTGATTCAGAATTTTCCAAGACGGCCGAAAAAATGTCGACATTTACGAACGTTATGGGAGACTCACAACCAAAAGAACTGAGGAAAACATCGCAGATGAGCGGGCAGCTGTGAGAGGAACTCGTTGAATCACCATCTGTGAGTTATCAGAGGATGTACAGATTAAATACGGTTCAGTTCAGTCCATCATCACTGAAGATTTGTGTATACGGTGCGTGGCTGCCAACTTTGTGCAAAAACTCCTTTCGTTTGACCCCAAAAAGGCTCGGGTTTCAGTTGCACAAGATCCCCTATATTGTGTCGAGAACGATGAAAACTTTTTGAAAATT
>NC_068982.1:117812279-117818517 GCF_001194135.2 Octopus bimaculoides
ATATACACACACACAAATATAGATAGATACATATATACATATATACCTACATATATATACATATATATGTATGTATATATATATATATATATGTGTGTGTGTGTGTGTGTGCGTGTGTGTGTGTGCGCATTTATGTATACTTTTTAAAATGTTTATAGATTCAATCTTAAATCACTATCATGAATTCTTGTGAATGGTCCTTAATTAGTGTTTCGGATCATCAAATAGATAGATCGAAATTACAACTGAATGCAGAATCGTATTATATTCATCAGCGTATCAAAAACGAGGTCATTACGCAGAGACATGCTTGTGTCAGTTTGGGATTGATCACAGTCCTTTGTTATTCAAATTGATATCTTCACACAAGTTAAAATTCTAGCCATAAATAGATTCCAAATCATTATTCCAATAAAACTTCTCTAAACAGTTCAATGCTGTATACATTCACCTCCCTTGCTTTGCTTCACACATATGGACAAGTCTGCAATTTTGTCAATAATTCAGATAGAATGAGCTGAGGGACATGGGATATAATAGCACTTATAACCTTTCATACAGTATAAAAATGAGGAAGCGAAATGATATGAATTCAACAGGAAATCGAAATCATGCCGTGTGAGTGTTAGAGTGGAAAAGTCGTTAGCACGCTGGTCAAAATACTTAGCGTTATTTCGTCCGTCTTTACCTTCTGAATTCAAATTTCGAAATGGTCGACTATGCCTTTTATACTTTCGTGGTCGCTAAAATAAGTTTCGGTTAAATTCCGTGGTCGTTGCATGCCACACACCCTCCCACGAAATGTAGGCAGTTGGCTGCCTAAAAAACATTAAATTCAAATTCTGGCAGAAGGCCAGCAATTTCCTGGAAGGGAGTGTGCCATGCAACGACCCCAGAATTCAACCGAAACTTATTTTAGCGACCACGAAAATGTAAAAGGCGTAGTCGACCATTTCGAAATTTGAATTCAGAACGTAAAGACGGACGAAATATCACTAAGCATTTTGACCAACGTGCTAACGATTCTTCCAGCTCGCCGCCTTGATCCCTTTGTGAATAAGGACAAGTGATTAGCCACTCTATGGAATTATAATTGTTCCCATTTCGAGCTTTGCTTTTGTCATCCCTCTCTCTATAAAATATTTATCTCTGAGGCACTGCAAAAGATCAAATCTGAACGGTCTTTCATAAACTGTGATATTTATAAAAGAAAGTCGATGGAAATGGGTGTGGGCACGAAACGAGCTTTAATTGGGGTACATTTGTTACGAAACATTCATGTAATACGAAGTGTTTAAAATAGAGTGAATACAACTTGTTTTGGGAAGTAGGCATATTAGCAACATTTTCTTTCACCGGAGATTTCACATTTTGGAATAATAAACCTGTTTTATATAATTTTTGTATCTTCATGGTGTTAAGAAAGTTAATAGAGTTCAAATGTCTATATTACTGAATTTGTTTATTCACACATCCTTGGCCATTTGTCTGAACAATGAAAACTTCTAGAGAAATAATGATCATATCAATTATCTTACTTTAAGTAAGTGCAAAATAGATTTAACACACGTTAGGTACATGGTTGTACTGAACTCACCGACAACTAAAAATATCTTACTAATTAAAAGGATAAAAGTGAAAAATCGGCTAACACATATATATGATGCAGACAAACCCGAATTATTGGTCGAGTCCTCAGATACAAAATTGTCTTTCTGACTTTTTCAGAAATTTTTCAATAAAATAAGATGCTGTGAAAACACAAGATATTTCTAGTTTCGAAATTATATGCACTGAATGATTTAGATGGGAGAGAAACACATTCAGTCATTTAAAAGATGCTAGTTTCATCAGTTTTCGATTTGTGCGTTCGAAACAATAATTAAACCTGAAACTGTATATAATTAATGAATTACGCATCCAACAGCAATTAATAACATATACTGAAATAGTTCATGAATATAATATATAATTATAACGAAAAACACGAATTAACTTCTCCTTGGGGTGCCTACGATCTTAGAAGAAAACATAACAAACGAGTTACCACTTATAATACCTGGCAATAAAATGTTTTTCATATAAACCGAGACGGATGTGGACACGTCTTTAACGCCAAATGGTAAAAAAATATATCAGCTGTCTTAGATATCGTCGCAGACGTATTTTCAATTTATTTGTAAAGATATTCAGTAGGAATAAATATATAAAAGAATGGAAGTAATGTAGTGACATTAATTATCAATGTGGTTTAGCGAATTTGCCTCAGTTTAGTGATATACATATTGCACATACATGTGAGGTGGTGAGCTTGCAAAACTGTTAGGACACCGGAGTAATGCTTGGCTTTATTTCATCCTTCTTCACATTCTGAATTCAGATTTTTCCGAGGATAACTTTGTCATTTATCTTTTCGTAGTCGATAAAATTAGTGACTGGGCCAATTTAATCGACTAGCACCCCCCCCCCCCAAAAAAAAACCTCATTGCGTTGTGCCTGAACTTGAAACCAATATTACACTCACATGAAGCAGCATATCACTTATGTAATATAGTAAATCGAAAAAGGCAGCGAGTTGGCAGAAGCGTTAGCACACTGGGCGAAATGCTTTGCGGTATTTCATCACTCTTTACGTTCTGAGTTCAAATTCCGCTGAGGTAGAGTTTGCCTTTCATCGTTTCAGGGTCGATAAATTAAGTACCAGGATGTCAATCTAATTTACTGGACCCCTCCCCCAAAATTCCGGTCCTTGTGCATAGAGAAGAAAAGATATAGTAAATCGAAAAACTTCAATGAAATGATATTATTCATGCGTTAGATATATATTAGGTCGCCAAATATGAAATTTGTAGAGACGAAAAAAAAGTTTGCAAATGTTTTATAAATACAAGGAATAGTGTTAATTCATCAAAGTATGCACCCATATTGTCAATACAGTTTTACTATTTCAGCGGTAGGTTGTCCAGTCAAGAATTGCAAAAGCCTGGCAATCTACAGTCAATAAAATCTCGGAAGGCCTGTTTTACAGTATGGTCGGAATTAATTTTCTTTCCTATCAAGTTATCCAAATCTGCATGAAGTGGTAGTCAGTGGCGGAAAGATCACGTAAGTATTGTAGATGAAGGAGAACTTCCAACTTCAACTCCTGTAGTTTCACCAACGTCATTTTTGCAATATGTGGTCTGGCGTTGTCTTGCAATAAAATAGGAGTGGATCTGTTGACTAATCTAGGCTGTCTTTTTTGTAAGTTTTGGCATCATTTAGTCCAGTTGGCTGCAGTATACTTCGACCTTGATTGATCTAATGAAATCATAATGGATCACACCTGTGCCAAACCAGCAAACACATACCATCAGCTTCTTTTGATGCATTTTGCTTTTGGATTGTGTTTTGGTGGCTCGTCTTTCTCCAACCATTGTCCCGAACGTTTACGGTTGTTATATTGGATCCGTTTCTCACAACACGTTACAATTCGATTAAAAAATGATTCATTATTGTGACGAGAAAGTAGCACAGTGCAGACTTCCAAACGTTGCTGTTTCTGATTTTCATTGAGTTCATCTGGAACTCACTTATTCAAATTTTCACTTTACCGACTTGAACTAGGTGCGTCAATATTGTTTGCTTGCTAACACCAAAAACTATAATTCACGGCCACTTTAAGATGGATCTGATTCGACGGTGGCTTTCAGTTCGTCATTATCCACCTTTGTTTCTGGTCAACTGCGTTAGTCATGTGTGAGGTCAGAGTTACCAGAACGAAATTTTACAGACCAATTTGATAGTGTCTGCTGTGTAATAACATTAGAATGAAATATTCCATTAATATTCCGAGCTGTCTGTAATGTTATATTTCCAAGCAAATATTAATATTTCCAAACTGTACGAATTTCCTACTTCTCCATCCCTAAAAACAAATAGCAAGAAACGATTTATAAATACTTTATAAAGCGCAAAATGAGTTAGAATAAAGAAATAGACGTGTCAGCTTTCTAACAAAAAATAGATTGTCAAAATATAATAATGACGCAAAATGAGCAGCTGTCAAGGTTTACCATATACCTTTCTACATATTTCATACTTGACGACCTAATATTTCACATATAGTAAGTTTTTTTCTGTGATACTTCCATGTTAGTTGTGCTGCCAACTTTTATACTCAGTGTCACTAAATTCCTTTTATTTTTTTATGTACTTTACACTTTTGCGTCATGTTAACTGAGTAGACAATGTTCCCTGAAGTCATATACACACGAAACATCCGTAAGTTTCACCAATAAGCGCTGAAGCTATCATTTGTCAATCGTCTTAAATTTTCTGAAATTTCTATTGGCTCTTCTGTTCATACACTTTACTGAACTTCATTAATCGTTAATAAGAATGATAATCTGGAAAAGAGAAAGTCCGTGCTTGACTTCTTATGGTCTTTTTATGATTGTTTATCACGGACAATTTCAATATTTCACAAAAAATGTTATTCTAAATATTATACACCGAGATGTTAGTAACCTTTGAATATCTAATTAATTCACGTTTAACAGCATTTTCAGCCCCGGAGTAATTTGTTTGCTTCTCTAATATTCATGCATATCAGAAATGAAAACAGTAACTCTAGGTGACCTTCTGTAAGATTTTGAATAATGTAATTACTTAAGAGTGTATATCACTTTTTACCAATGCCGTGTATTTTTCATTAATTTGCACGTAGCTAACAGTTTGCATTGCAAATATTCACTTAAATTAATTGAATCCAATAAGAGAAAATGTGGATAGCTTTTATCAGAGTCAGATGATGTATGAATAGACAACTTGGGTATTTCTATCATCATTCTAAAGCTAATAATAAAACAATTCTCTCAGACACAATTTTAATAAGCTACTGCGTAAATAAGTTAATATAATATTATATATATATATATATATATACAAGACGAATCGGATGTCAAGAGAACACAGACTGTAATAGTGAACGTGGTAGATTTTAATACTGTTCTTCCATGAAAGTAGATGATATAAAAGCAACGTAAATGTTATTTAAAATGTATTATAAATATAATAGCTTATTGTTTTCATTCATCATGTATCATTATTTACTATAGTTAACTCACCAATATAGACAAGTTCGCAATAAATATATGTGTGTGTATGTATAGTTCTCTGCTTTTTTCTCTCTCTCTCTCTCTCTGTAATATCTTTACCGTGTACTTGCCTCCTTAGTGGCTCCCCTTCCCTCACATTCACGACACTAATCATGCTCTCCGTCACTATAACCTTTTGTCTTTCCCGTCTTGTCATTCTCAACTTACGTTTTCTCGCGATATTAAGTCCTTGTATACGGTAATCGCACACAACGAGGACCTTCTTGCGCTTAATTAATTCCTTGACCTTCAGCCACACCCTCAACGTGACAATTCCACACTTCTTCGTACCTCAACGTGACACAGCACACATACATAAGTATATAAAAATATATGTCTACTATACACCGTTTTAAACACGTGATTACCTCTGTGTGTGCTTGTAAATGTGTCTGTGTACGTGTGTGTGTCTGTGTACGTATGTGTGTCTGTGTACGTGTGTGTGTCTGTGTACGTGTGTGTGTGTGAAGTCCTATAACTGTCTGTCTCTTTACTTTTTAGGATCTTCCCTGTTGCTGTTACATATTCTGAAATTTTAATTTCCAAATTTTGTCATATTGAAATAATTTTCCTCGTTAAATCAGATTTTGTTAATCATCTGTTCCAGACAATTTCCAGAAAAATGTTACTAAACTAAAGCTCAGTAACATTTTTCTGGAAGTTTAATCAATTTTACCTAATCAGCAATCAGGATTTGGAAGCTGGCATTTTCTGTATGATAGCTGTCTGTCACGAAACGAAAGCAACAACATTAAGAGGAGGATTTTTATTATGTAAACGAAAGCAAAGCATTACGACGGCCGAGGTTGTAAGACAGTCTGAAGCTTTAATGAAGAAAATCATGTGAAACGGTCGAACAGACATGTAAATAATATAAAGAAAATTCTCAACAAAAATTGCTCAAATCTGTCCTGATTAAGAGGCCTTTGTGTCGGTAAAGGCGTACTCTGACATGGAATAAATAAAAATTTATATGATACATTCTATTCTGGCAACGACGGCTATTCAGGTAGTGTATACACACACACACACAAACACACACACACATATATCCATATGAATATCTGCATATACTATTATATATATATATATATATATAT
>NC_068982.1:117818675-117834589 GCF_001194135.2 Octopus bimaculoides
TTGACAGTTAATATTATCGAGGTAACACTCAAGAAAAAAATAAAAATGACAATGCAAACGCTACAACACTTCGAGCATTGTCCTTCTTCGAATATTAGAGGAAATTCCAGAAAAATAAGATAAGTAAAAAAAGAGAAGGAGAATGAAAAAAAAAAACGAAAGAAGGCCAGAAAAGTAAGGAGCAGGTGAATTAGGACACAAAAGTCCGAACTCTTTCATAACCCATACAATTGATCCAGAACAACATTCAGCTTGGGTAAGTAACGGATATAATGTTGTACTAGTACTAGGCAGGTTCTCATTTATATCTCAATGCACTTCTTCAACAAGTCTCGTGGTTTCTACAAGGAGACAGCAAGCTTTCCTCTCTAGGAATCGAAAATACGATGCCAAGATCGTGAATAAGCCTAATAGCCTGACCGTTATAGCAAGAGTCTATATACTACGAGCAGGCACACACATGCATACATATATATCCCCACCACACTCACACACATTCATATAAAACCTACGCAATCACATATAAATTTTATGTGACTGTATGTGCGTAGCTGACTGAATTATATTCCATTTGGCTATCTAATCACATTCATTATTGATACGTTACCCATGTCATTATCAGTATGGTTTCAACTTGTATTTATTATCACAACAGTATGTAATTTTAGTCATTATCACAATGGTGTCTAGTTGCAATTCTGAATTCGTTGTTGTCCAGTTTTCTTTATTATCACTATATTATCTAAATTTCTTCATTATTACTTTCTGCATAGTTTTATTCATCATCATTCAGATTTCGAGCATAGCGAAATTATTATCAGGACATAACACGTTCTATGATATCACTAACAATGTTAATTCAGCAGACGTATTCCAGTTTGATTTTACAAAAACGAGTGGTTCTCATTCTGTATGAGATACCTAATGGTGTAAGCCCCGGTTTGATACAACTGTACGGATTATCACTGATGTTTACACACACATACACACACATACATACATACACACACATACATACATACACATACACACACACAAACGTACGCATACACACGCACACACACGCACACATACACACACACACGCACAAACACTCAAACAAACACTCAGACATATACATACAACGGGCTTCATCCAGTTTTCATTTACTCACGAGGAAGTGGTGCCCCAAGGTTATAATAAAAATGATCTGAGCAAGGTCTCACGACATAGTGGAACTAAGCAGGGAACCATGTAGTTTGAAGCAAACTTCTTACCACACAGTCAGGCTTGTACCTATTGAAATGAGACGGTGGACGAGGAAAGCTTGGTGTCTCCTTGTAGAAACCACGTGACTTGTTGAACAAGTGAGTTGAGATATAAATGAGAATCTGCCTAGTACTAGTGCAACAGTATCTCTGTTCTCTTCATCATATATGCAGTCATCACATTCAATTAGAATGTTTTATTGATGTGTTTGGTTTTTTTCTTTCCCTGATGAGAAGATCGCATTGTTATACGCAATTTTATCCTTTCTCGAATAATACCAACGTTTTCTTCGAAAGATGTTCGAAGTATAAAGATTTGAATAACACCTGCGTTTAACTCCATTGATATATATATATATATATATATATATATATATATATATATATATATATATATATATATATATATATATATATATTGTTGTATTTGGGGATGGTCATGTTGTCAGTTTAGCCAATAAAAACACACGCACTGTATATTTGGTGTTAATTTGCTTCAGCTTTATATTATATTACATTACATTAATCATATTTCGGCCAGAGTTCTTTCTTCACACTTCTGTGACCTCATCTGTAGTCCTTTGCTTTCTTCTTTCTTATATGTGTGTCCCTCCTTGCTAACGATCAGCCATTTTGTATTTTGTATTCCTATTGTATGTGTCTACTCATGCGTATCCCTCTATGTATGTCTATGTTTTGTAAGTGCATGTGTGTGTATGGGGAGTGTCTGTATTATCTGTATCCTCTGTTAATACATGAAACCATCAAACGTAACGATAGGAATGGGATTTGCCCACTCTATAGGAGCAAATCATGGAACACCATTGAAAGGATTAAGAAGAAAATAGGGAAGGCCAACTGATGGTATGATAGCCACAAATACCAGAGCGTCATGTTCGTCGATACCACCCCTAAAGGCGAACTGGCGTACTGCTTTAGAAGGGCCCTAGATAAACTTAAACTAAGAATTAAGGTTGTTGAAAGGCCAGGCAAACCTATCAAATCCCTTATCAGTAGAACCTACCCTTTTAGTAGAGCCCCCTGCACTGATAGGTACTGTACTGTATGTAGATTTAGCCCACAAACAAACTGTAAAGCCAGAGATGTGGTCTATAGTATAAAATGTACAGAGGGACGATGCAGTAACAAGACAACAACGTATGTACGGGAAACAGCACGGAGCATAGGAGAGCGGGTAGTCGTTCTTCACTCGTTTGTTACTGTTTTTAGTTTGACTCATGTCCATTGTCCAAAAATGTTTCCTCATGCATTTGTGACCTCTTCAGCGAGTGAAGAACGAATATATAGAGCATGCCAAAAAAGTAAATAAATAAAAATTGACCTTCACGAAATAAAACAATACCTGTTCCAACACATGGTTTCACATCAGGAATCATGTAACACAAATTCATAAACGTATACACCCACACACACACACACACACACACACACACACACACACACACACACACACACACACACACACACACACACACACACACACACACACACACACACACACACACACACACACACTGACACATATATATGTATATATGTATATATCACTTTCCCGTTTCTCACTCCAGATCCACACTGATGATCGGCAACGTGGCTTTGAAATAACTAGATAGCAGATAGCAGGTGAAATAATCATAAGGAACACTATGCCTTATGGGCGTTTTATATACTCTAAACACACAGACTCATACACACATCATATTCATACACTCTCACACACATTAATTCACTCAGTTCCTCGAACATGTACACACATGCGCGCGCATGAGTTTAATATCTCAAGTAAAACTTTATTTATAGTTAAAATTATTTTCCTTCTGACATAACATTAGTTTTTCTAACACCCAATTGTATTCATCATCTAGAGGAAATCTATTGCAATTAGCATGCATTAATATAATTGTTAAAATTTGTTATGCAAAAACATCACTGCAAAGGTGACACATCCTAGAGCGAAACTATAGTGTATTCATAGAGTGCAGGAATGATTTCTAACGTTATGTACTGTTGTTAGTGGAGATATATTTGTAAGTTTGCTAGCATGATTCTCTTCACTATTTTCTCTATCTACGTAACTATACATCAACTAGTCAAAATATACCCTTGGACTTAGTCCGGAATATCTAGTTTCGATTTCGTTAGCAGTGCACTGTCTGCTATGATTTAGAGACGACTATATAACCGAAAATCCAGTATTGCCCTGATGCTGCCTTTTCAATGATTTTGCTTGCCTTCATCAACAAAGCCCAGACTCTCGTATCTTCTTTTAAAACCTGTGTTTAGTTTACCTGTCCAATGAGAGTGATGACAAGTAATAACCTCCCACCTTCAAATATGCATGATAAGAAGTTTCGTGACACAGTTTATGATACCTTTGGGATAAAACTGGGTTGCCCTTGAATTCACTTATCCAGATGTCAACCCATGAGAGTTGAGATTCAGAAATAGAGCTGGAGTTTAATAGGTCACCGGAAATATCAAGTCGAAATCAGAAAATAAGCTCTATTCCCAACTTACTGAGTGCCGCTATCTTCAGTGATGAATCTTTTAAAGGAAGGCCCATGGAATACTGTCTGAAGTCTTTCACAGCTATAAAAAAAAGCATTGCGTTCTACACTTAAAGCTTCTGTGTCTGACTGACGGGTCACTGGATGAGTTGCGATGTCCACGCTATTTCAGCAGTCCGTGGTTAAAGACTGCCACTTTTTTGAGACATAGATCTTCAGATTTTATTAGACAATTTCGTAGTCATATTTTGCATATTCCAGTTTCTTAGCCAGGGTAAAATCTTCTTTTCATTTGTTATGTCCGATGCAGGAAGGTTTAATTAACGCTTCAGTTTCTTGCGGTCAAGAATGTCTAGAGAATGTCTAGTTAGATGGGGCTTGTCTAGCTTGTTGCATACTGTTGCTCTCCAGTCAGTTACAACTACCTCTCTTTCAATCAAAAACTGACCCAGATACAAAGGCGCTCGCCAACTTAGCACAGACCTTTAGGCGCTAGACTATTGCATCCTGTGTTGTGCAAGCCCACTAAAACAAGTTAGAATGTTTTTAAGATGTCAAATTGATCTTCTAATGTATTAGATCTAGACAACCAGTACTGCAGTTTGGCCACTGTGGTGCCTCAACGTTTCCCGGAGCGATGTGGCAGACAGCGATAGATAACTTAGGAACTTGGAATTTGGATTGTTCCTCTGGATATTTACTCAGGAAACCTTTTACATATATGTAGATTTGGCTGCAAAAAATCAGGGCTTTTCGGGAATTTTCTTGTTATACGAACCGATTTCTCAGCTTTTCAATCGCTGAAAACACACATTTATACATGCGCGCCCACACACCCACATATATGCACACACTCACACATACATACATACCTACATATATACATACATACACAGATAAAGAAATACTCGCATATAAGTGTCAGTGTATGTGCACACTCATGCTTATAAGCGTGAACGTATATTTTTTCAAACCATGTTTTCAAGAGCAATAGCTATCTATAAACATTATGTGATAAAACATTCAAAGCTGACATTTCAATGAAGACGTTTGCAAGGCAAATAAAAACATCTATTTGTTCTTTTGTTTGGCTGCCTGATGCAGTAAATGCTGACACAGATCTTCATGTCTGACACATAGCATGCAAAAAATAAGCGCACATTCATAATATTCCAAGTATTAACTTTTCGGAACAAACAATTCAAATTTTGTCTGTTACTTTGCAACATACCTAGAGAAACATGTAACGCCATTGTGTGAATACACGTTTAGATTATCTACATAAATTCTAGCGTGCTGAAAAATAAAATAGACAAATAAACAATGGAAAACATTTCGTTAACGTATTTTTCTTTCTCATCTTGCTTTAAAGACAAGATGATGTTACTCTGGTGTCCTTGTATCTGTGTCAATATATATATATATATATATATATATATATATATATATATATATATATATATATATATATATATATGAGCTTGTTTGTGTGTGTGTGTGTGCCTGTGTGTGTATGTGTGTATATGCGTGTGTGTTGTGCTTGTACGTATGCATAAATCACATCTGCTCGCGCACAAGGTTTTCATTCATCTGATGAATATTAGATATATAAGAAGGGATATTAAAATGATATGACATCGATAAACTGTTTCTTTCACACATTAACATACCTTCCACCATGTTCCAAGATTATCCTCTTTTGTAAAAACGTTTTATGTGTTAGTCTTGTAAAAATAAATGTCTCTATTTTACTGCAAAGCTCATAATTCGGTATTCTTTTACAATGCTTCAATATTTTGTCTCTGATCATGACCGAGAAGATTTCATACTTGAATCATAATCGTAAAGTATTTTATTTATGAAGCAATGAACAGATGAGACTACCTTACCACCATCGTGAATGAATCGAATGGACATCTGGTTTATTGCTCAAACATGTCGAGTAAAGTGCTAAAGTCTTTCTTTATTGATAACGCTGCTTCTAATTAGTTTCATATTTTTCGAAACCATGCTTCAAGAAACGTTCTTAGGTTGATTGCAACATTATTAAATTTACTGGCCAATATTATAAGTGACTGCGCCTTGATTTCTTAATTTATCATATTTCATAGAAGGAAGCCTTAAACTTTGAATAAGTACATTTATCGTGTCTCGACGAAAAAGAAAATTTCATGTGAATGATTATAAATGGTTCTGAAGTTATTTGTAGATAACAAAACGCTAGATGGTGCGTACTGAAAAAAACATCTTTATCTGCAAGGCATATATGTAATAAAAGAAAATGAGAAAAATAAAAGAATTACGCGGAATATTGGGCGTGACAACCTTAGTGTTAACTAATGTTCGTGCTAATGTCTAATATCTACTTGTAATAATGTTGTTATAGTATAGATATGAATGAAATTATTCGATAATCATTCCATTTCGATTGACATTAAATCTCAATCCAATGCAAAAGAGAGGTAACTAAGAAGACAGTTGAGAATATTGATTTTACAATATAGCTGATGTTTGGATTCATTCACAAATATCATTTAGAACGAACTATAAAATACTGAACAAATCATACAAAATTTCTTCTAAATGCGATAAGGTGTCCTATTGCAACATGATGAGTTCTATAATGTTCGAAGCGATATCAAGCTCGACTCGCCTAAGACGAGAACATCCTTATTTTAGAGAAACACAATTACCTTGTGCAATCTGTCTATTGTCTAGTTTAAATATAACAAAAGTTATGTCCTACGTTATTTAGTACAATAGAATGTGAAGCATGTCTGCACGTCTCCTTACTGAGTTATTATGTCGTTTCATTCGTGGTTCCCTAAAATGTACTTCATAATACACGCCAAGGAAAATTATAGCACCGAAATATATAACCTCCTCACCCCACAAAGGTTCTTTCTAATATATATGCGTGCACATTTCTTTGTTTGCTTTGTGTTTGCGTGTGTGTGAGTATGAGCGTGCCCGTGTACGCGAGTATGTGTGTCAGCGTGTGACTGTTCCTCTCTCTCTGTGTCTGATATACTGCCGGATTTCTTTGTACTCAAGCTTTGTAACATCATCAGCTTAATCAGGATCTATCTCTCTATCCTTCAGCCAATTTGTATACACACACACACACACACACACACACACACACACACACATTTATGTGTGTGTGTATGTGTTTCAACGTATGTACCTTTATGTATTTAACTAATATAGAATAAGATAGGAAGTTTATATTAAATTGATATTTTTTATTAAATTGTGATTGCTTTTTGCCATGAACTATAATAATGATGATAGAAAAATCGACAAAAATAAATGAACCGGTCCTTGTTCTTATTTGTGCTACACTGAAGTTCACAATACTATTCTGCATGACAAGTTGATACAATGTTGGTTTAATGTCAACTCAAACGCAATCAAGATAAACTAAAGTAAATTACATCACCGCATTGTCCTCAGGTTATGAATTACAAGTCTACCTCAATTACAGTCGTGCTTGAAACGTCATTGAAGTTGTAAATGAAATGCCAGTTAAATAATTATGTTGTGTATATACTTTATACATTAACAATATATTAAATCTTAAGTGATAAGAATAGGTAGATTGTCTACGTGAAGTGGCATATAAAATTGTATACTGTAACGTTTTGTGATATCTGTCAAACATCAATCATTTAACATAATCGTATATTTCATTGAGGACTGGTTGATATAAAGCAAATTTATAATATGCGATATATTGTACGAGGGTTGTCTGCAAACTGCATAGTATGAGAAACATACTCCCACGGATTGTGACCAACTGAATCTTATTTTTCAACATAGTCTCTCTTGCGCTCCGCACATTTGTGCCTTCGGTGTTAGCGTTCATCGTGTTGGACAAAATTGTCATGAATAACAGATATGCTGTCATGAAGAACAGTTGAAAGTCAAATCGGGCCAAATTAGGAGAATATGGACCGTAATCAACTAATTCGAAACCACAGTGAGGCACACCAGCCAAAGAAACTATGGACTTGTTTACTGGAGCATTATTCTGATGAAACAGGACAAAGCCTCAATACACAAATATTCCTGGTCCTTTGGTCTTGATAGTTTTTCTTAGTACTCTCCATTGATGGTGTAACCTTTTTGAAGATAAACACAATGCCTTTTGTATCCCCAAAACCTGACGATATGATCTTCGTTGCAGATGAATCGGCTTTGGCTATCTTTGAAGCAGGTAAGGAGAGGTGTCTGCACTGAATGGATTACCATTTTGTCTCTGGCTCAAGAGTTGAATGAAAAGCTCATCCTGGATTATGGAACATTCAAGGAAAGGTGCTGGATCTGCTTGAAACAATGCCAGATTTGTCCGTGATGTGAGCAAACTGGTGCGCTTTTGATCGGGTGTCAGAAGATATGACACCCACCGAATTGAAACCTTTGTCATGCCAAGTCCATTGTTTAGAATATTCTCAACCCACCCGCGGATATTCTAATAGCACTGGCTAGTTGATCTCCTTTAATCCACCATCATGTGATGAACACGGTCACTGTTTTGATCGGTCGTAGCAGTTTTACGACGCCCATAATTTGTATCATCTTTAAGACTGTCCCTTTCTCTCCTAATTTAGCTACATACTATTCTGTTGTTGATAAAGATAGAATGTCATCCTCTAATGAAGCAGATATGTCAGCATTAATGCTTTTAGGGGTACTTGATAACAACATGATGCTAAGTTTTGTCCATTTTCAGGAGGACTCTCTACTAGTTACCTTTGAAGTCTTAGAACAGTGTGATATCAGTTTACCTAATCACGCAGTTATTAATAAGAATGGTTGAAATCAATAGATGCAAGATGTCTCAGCTGGGGCATCATTCATTCATAGTCAGCCCGTAAACATTTCGCTCTCATAGTTAAAGAAATCCTATTTGTAAATCCTATAACATTATGTGGATTACCTAATTATGAAGCTTAAAGGAATCTATACTTTCTCAATATCTCTTGAGACACAGTGAAGGGACAGAATCTTGATCTTTTAAACATAGGCATGTTTTCCCTCTGATTTGTTATGTTAGACGTCAGCAATTTAAATCGCAACAAGATAGAATACAAGTTTACAGTATTAGGATTCGTATAGAAACCTGGCTGATAAAATGCCCGGCAATGCATTTTGTCTTATTTTTCGGAAAGATATGACATCGATGTGCTATAGATAACTATCTTTGTATGATCAAATATAAATTTGTTGGTAAGTTGCACGAATTACACTGTGTAACAAAAAAATTATGTTTTATTTCTTTTTGCCTTTGGTCAGTAAATGATATTTCCTATTAGCTTCTATCAGGTCATCCCATAAGTTCTGTCTGATTTTACCTTCTTTAAAATTGAATGAAATTTAATAGTATTTTAGAATATCTAATGGAATTAAAAAATATTTTTATGCATTTGTGTACATTTAAACTAATTAAATATTATTTTACAGAATAATAGATTTAAACTTTCTTCGATTAAAATCCTTTCTAACATGGAAGTATCCAAAGAGCATCTAAGGCACACAATGCTTTCTGAATACAAAAAAGGAAACTCTGCAGCCGAAGCGACTCGAAACACACACCCAGTTTATTGGAAAGAATGCTTGAATGAAAGAACTTGCAGAAGATGGTTTGCAAAATTCAGAAGCGGAGATTTCAGCTTTGAAGAAGACCGAACAGGTCATCCAGTTGAGTTTGATGATAAGCTCCTTGAGGCATTACTTGAAGAAAATACTGCATTATCAGTTGAAGAATTGGCGATGAAGCTTAGTTCAAACCATACAACTGTTCATCGTCATCTTCAACGACTTGGAAAATGGGTTCCTTATGAATTGTCCGAAAGCAACCGCAAATCCCGAGTTGACATCTGCTCTTCTCTGCATTCTAGCGAACTCGTTTCACCCTTTCTGGATAGATTTGTGATTAGTGACGAAGAAGGGATCTTCTATCAAAATATTAAACGCTGTAAACAGTGGCTTGGTAAAAGTGAAAGAGCTCAACTACAACCGAGAAGAGAATTCATGAAAAAAAAAAAGGTTCTTCTCTCTAACTGGTGGGATTGCAAAGGAGTAATTAACTTTGAATTGTTACCACCTAATGCAACAATCAATGCTCACGTCTAATGTCAGCAATTAGAGCGTTCGAACCAAGCTTTGAAAAACAAAAAAGACCCGCTTTAGTTAATCGAAACTGAGTAATGTTTCATCAGAACAAAGCGCGACCCACACTGCAAAGATCACATCACAGAAGATCGAAGAGCTTGGTTGGGAACAAATTCCTCATCCACCATATTCTCCCTACCTTGCTCCTTCAAACTACCATTTATTTTGTAGTTTACAGAATCACTTGGGGGACATAACTTTCGCAAGCCAGGATGAGGTCGAAACTGACATTTCAGAGTTCTTGATGGGATTAAAAAGCTTGCAAATAGATTAAAGGAAGTCATATATAATCAGGGAAAGTACACTGATGATTAAATTTCACTTAAATATAATATTTGATCACTTGCTTTTTTTATTCAAAATTCGTACAGAACTTATAGGATGATCTGATATCTAGAAATCAAAGAAAATGTCACCTTTTCCATTCAGACATTGCTTTGTGACCTGGATATCAATATTTGGAAACTGATCTATTTTTCGTTACATTTCAGACAGATTGGGCGGTGAATTGCTGAAGTAGAAATATCGTTATAATAAACATTCTTCTCAATACCAATGATTTTTGGTTGCCAGTTGCTTGACCTTTTTTACTTCAACATGTGGCTGATAATTTATGTACCTCTGATCATGAGGAGTAGTAATGAGGGAGCATCATAGCTATGCGTTGAGAGGATTCCTTGGGGTTTGAATAAAAGTAACAAAATCAAAGTTTGAAAGAAATAGTAACCCTTTTCCATACAGTGTAGGGGTAAGCAAATAAGAAATAATAGTGGTTACCCAAAGAGAAAATCGTATAACACAGTGGTAATAACCATCTTTGAAAATTAAGTGACGAGAATGCTGCCAAAAGCTTGAACTCACAAACCGTGTATTACTAGCTAAATACATTATAATAGTTATGATAGTAGACTGAAAACAATACATTGAAATGTATTTGTTATCTACAAATCCTTACAGTTATTTTAATACTTATTTTTACTATTTATTTTGTTGAGTATTTCTCCGATGCATGATATATTTAGTGTCATATATCGTCCAGGAAGTACACCGTTTGGTAATTATAGTTGAAATGCTTTTACAAAAAACGAACTGATAATTCTTAGCAAAGAACAGACGATCCCCTCTGAAGAACAAATGACTTCATGCAAGATTGGAAAAGCCCAAAAATCAGAAAACAGCTGGCCTTCTTTGAAATATATATTGCCTTCTGTGTGCCACAGAATAAATACAGTTGAAGACCTGCCTGAAGATTAGTTATTCCTTTCATGTTATATGAGATGTAGGTAATCTCGTGCTAATTTAAATCGTTATTAAAGGCTACTAATGTTTATTAAGAGTGAGTCTGCACGTATTCGTCTTTCAACTTATCATCAGTAGAACCCACAGCAGGCATTCTGACTTACACGTATCCCTGTTGCAACAAGTTAGTTGCAAATCACGCGTAATGTCTCCGTGAAGTTGAAATATAGATTAACAGCAATACTATTGGTCTGTATCAGAATAAATCACAAATGACATATTCGGTGATAAAGCGAGAAAAAAATGTAAACTAAAACTGTAAAATTCTCTCATCGAATACAACAGCCATCTGCCATGCATGTGCTGACAGCATTTCTCACAAACTTAGTCATTAAATTTCATAATACAGATTCTGACATTCAATGTTCAAATAAATGTGGGCTCTACTTGAAACGTCTGGAAATTTAGGGCCGTTAGCTGCACAGAAATGCACATTCCCGTGCACATGAACATACATTAGTATAACATAATACAATCTGTTAACTGTTATAAAATATATCACATAGAAAAATGCGAGCAACAGAAATAATATTCTTCAGATTATAAAAATGGAAAAGTACAAGACAAGTTATTACACTTGGAAAAGTTCAAGACATGTTATTATATCTGGTAAAGTATAGAACAAGAACATTTTTACTTAAAATATTGCAGCTAAGGATACAATTTCAAATAAAATATTTAGATTTAGAAAATATTAGCTTTTATTAAAACTAAGAAATTTATGACAACTTATTACTTCTATTTTATGACAAGTTATTACTTCTATTACTTCTACTAGTTACTTCTATTAACAATTAAGATAGCTCGAGTAAAATGTTATTTGCACTTTAAAAAAAATCATTTTTAATCATTAGAAATTTGAAAATAGGTTATAAAATTAATACTAGTACGAAATTAGTTGGTGCAACAAATAGAATAATACAAAAATACTTATATATTACAGTAAAATCTACCTATAACAAATTCACAGTGAAATTTGCTTGAGTTATTGCCTAAGATACTGCCAAGTCTTTACATTTATAGTCTTGACTCAATGCCTCTTTTTACATAATGAATTTGCCTACCATATATACTATTCTACTTCGCATGAAACATTAGCTATATTGGTACTTCTGGCTCTCCCATTTTAAGTATTCTAATTCTAGTATGTCCTTTTTTTAAATTATAATGTTACTTTGTAAAGTGAAATCAAATAATATTTAATATTCAAATTTTAACCTTAGCTGCAATATTTTTAGTTAAAGTTTTCTTGTTCTGTACTTTACCAGATATAATTATTTATCCGGAACTTTTCCAAGTGTAACATAATCTTAAGAATATTATTTCTCTTGCATTTTTCCAAGTAATCGATGTTTTTCCAAGTTATGCTATTATGCTAATGAATAAAGTCCCATATGTGTCAATTAATGATGTTGATAATTTTTTCCATACCTCAATGATGCCGGTCACATATATTAAAAGTCCCTTACAGAACTATATTCATAAAAATATATTGAACTATACTCATGAAAATGTATAGAATTATATTATCACCCTCAAATGTTATAAACACATACTCATAACATTTTTCCTTTTAAAACTTCATTGCATGAGATTGATGCCATGAAATTCCTCGAATTGAGCTGTCATTTAAGATTAATTAAAATATAGCTTGTTTTTAAAAGTAAAAAGTTAATTATACTTAAAACCAATTTTTTGCTTTCCTTATATTTTCATGATACTTTACCTCGCAACAAATTTAATGCATGTTTTTGCTGCAAGGAAACAAAACTATGAAATTCGTCAGGCTTTCTTTTATCATTGAAGCTAAGATAAATATATTTTGCTTTTAAAATAAAAAAAAATTACTTAGATCTAAACTTGATTGGTTGCTTTACTTACTCTCCTATAACATTACTACAAATTTTGACGTAAGTATTTTTCTACTAGACCAAACCTCAGCGTATGCGAAAATGTAGCTCGGGACCAGTCCTCTTCAAAGATGTTAAAAGTTTTCAATTTGGTTAAGAACTAAATTAGCGACAAGCTCTGAAAAATGCTGTGAGTGAGCAAATTGTGGCCTTAAGAATACTATTCAACTAATACCGTAGTTAAATGATATCATTCACAGCTTTCTTCATTATCAACATTTAGGGTATTTTAAACAGATTTCTTGATATAGTTGCAGTTTTTAATATGAATATTATAAATTGGAAAGTACTTTCTAAATAAAAAGTCGTTGCTTTTCTTCAAGATGAAGGCAATTTCCAAATGCATTTTGAAAATAAATAGAGTAGAAAGGATAATTTCTATAGGTATAGAGGGAAAGATTTGAAGCAGAGACAGAGCGAAGCGAGCAAGAAAATAAAAGCTAAACGGGGCAAGCAAGAAGAATATTTAAATAGGAATGAAGTTAGAAATCAAATAAGCAGAATAAAGTCAGAAAACGGAACCGAGATGGCGAATTCATAACTTCCATTTTCTGTTTATATCTTACGCGTACGTATGAATGCAGAGAATTTCACAATATTTGTCTCAATCTACAAATGTCGTATGCATATACATTAATAAATACTTTTAAGTGAATGAATGGTTCAGTTGTGCCAAAAGTAATAGCAGAACAAACAAATAGGGAAGTAAGCGTTGTCAGCTACGAAGTAGTAATTCATTCAATTAATTATGAATGTTAGAATGTTGCAATCGTGTGCATACGATGTTAGTAATATTCTGAGGAATTTTCAATATCATTTCACTAAATATGGATCAAAGCTTCCTCCGATTATATATATGCTGGTGAAGTCTCTTATATTTGCATTTAATTTGCCAAATCTCATTAGATTACTGAGTTACACCTCTCTTACCTATGTGGCTAAAGAGAAATTATATTTTATTCTTCCATAATTATGTATTGCTAGTGTACTACTTTAACTTTTGCTATAGTGAAATGATTTCCACTTCATGTGCGATTGAGTCCATTTTACATGACTGAGTCCCAAAGATTCAGTTAAATTCGTATTTGTATCTAGCTTTAATAAATTTGAGCGATACATTAGTTTCCCAATTCTTCGTACTAGTTAACAGGGGCAATTTTATCTGTTTATGTTGCACTGGAATTAGTGTATGAATTAAAGCTAAAACATTTTGCAACTTTTTGCCAGCAATTCGGAGGGAAAGAGGGATGCTATCCAAAGTAATGCATACTGCACTTTGCCACTAGAATGCATAGTGTATTTCAATAGATATCACGTGTGCTGCAGTATTTCGAATTGTATTTCATAACAGATGTCTCTACTTAACCACTCCACAAATTCGTTCCTCAACTGTGGAGTTTTAGATATAAAACCCTCCTGAGAGTATATTGTTAAGTGTTACGTAAAAACGCTGCAGGAGAATGTCAATGTTGACATGAGAATGAAGTCCTCTTCTTTGAATCGTAAGTCATTGTAGTACTAACATCCCAATATACTTACAAGGTTATGAAGCTGAATTCTCCGAGAATGAACCTAGAATGCTTTGAATCTGATCGTGTAGAAATGCTAGATGATCAAGATTACCGTATGTACACTAACATTTTCCTAAACAATGTTGATTCTAACAACATGCAGATTAACAGATCATCAAATATTCACAGTTGAAGAGTAGATGATATCTAACAATTATTATATGATAACGTTTAGAACTTAGCACACGATCTTACAAAACGATGTGAAGAGGCCGTAAAATAAAATGATATAATACATTGATTTTTAGAAAATTATGATGTGTTTATAATTAAAGATAGTGAAAATAAATTGGCCACCAAATTAAATGTAGAGTGATAAAACATGATAAATCCAAAATCAGATTAATTACCAAGGATAATGAAAGTTCGAAAGGAACAAATATTTCGCAATAACACAATACTAACCCCATTGATTTACTTTAACATCAGCCATATTTTAGTTGAATTGAGACTTACCAAATGTAATATTTACATCGAAATCCTACTCATTATTACTCTGAAATTCGCCATGGCTTATAACATCATATACAATAATGATACACACTATTCAATCAATTGTCAATAAACCCTTTATGAATTGGTTTAAAATCTCAACTGAAACGATTTCCTTTTGACAATAACAGAAGCTCCTAAGTTCGTAGATTTTACCCATATTTTTATAAAACTTTTACTATTTTACCTATTGAAAAATGTTTTACATATTGTCTTGTGTTGCTATCAACTCTTTGGGGGATTTCAGCAATCTGAATATTACATATTTCCAGAAGGACATTAATTTTGTCCTCGATAAAATATACCATCGGTAGTGTGGCTAACGTTTATCGACTAAACAAAAATACAGAAAAATATCGAATATAAAAAAATATTAAATACATTTACAGTTCCTTATTTACATTAATTATATTGTTTACATTTGACGGATATTTGTCCTCATGGCTGATATTCCCTTCAGCCTTCATCAGGTGTCTTGGGGAATTTTCGAACCTGGGTTCTCTTTCCTAAGGTATTTTTCGATGTTATTATTATTATCATATTCAGGTCACAACCTGGAATCGAACTCCGAATCTTGGGCATATGGCGTAGTGGTTAAGAGCGCGGGCTACTAATCCTAAGATTCCGAGTCCGATTCCAGGCAGTAACTTTAATAATAATAATAATAATAATAATAATAATAATAATAAT
>NC_068982.1:117834599-117835851 GCF_001194135.2 Octopus bimaculoides
ATAATAATAATAATAATAATAATAATAATAATAATAATAATAAAACAGGCTTACCATCTCTAGAAGAAGTGCACAAAATCGTGTTAACTGGAACGACTCATGCGCTGAGAAAAGCATTATCGCTGTGAAAACAACATCTATTCATGGATTTATTTATTATTAGTGTTTTTTAAAATACATATTTTACTTGTGAATTTGCGTGTGTAAATTGGGAATGCATACAATGAGCTTCTCTGTCCTAGGTGTACGGAAAACACTCGGCAAGAAATGCAAGAAAAGTTGAAGAAGAAAAAAACGTAATAATAATAACAACAATAATAATAATAACTTCGAATAATACCTTAGAAATGAGAACCCAGTTTTGAAATTTTCCCAAGACACCTGATGAAACCTGGAGGATATATCAGCCGAAACGGTGCGTTAACAACAAGATGAGGACAAATGTCCGTCAAATGTTAGCAATGTAAATAACGTACATAATTCTTCATCTCTTTAATATACAACTGTATTATTTACAGTCCCATCTTTAATGTGAATTTCCAAAGAATGCAAGTAACACAATATCTAACATGTATATAGGGGACACAAAATGATGTAATATTGCGGAAATCATATGTTAATAAGAGAGATTGATGTTGAAAAGATATCCTACAAAGAATGATAAAAAGATAAGTGAAATAATGGACGTCCACACATAGGTTCAACTTCAGAAGCATTAAAACGGAAAATAACGAAAGTCTCTAATTATATCTGAGATTTGAACGGAATTATATTAATTTATTGTCAAACGGAAGCAAAATGAGTGCCAAAAACATTTGAAAAAGAGATTGGAAAATAGGATCTATGTTACACAAATATATTCCTTACGTAAAACGACCATTAATCTGTTGATATGTTACAAAAAACATCTGAAGTTGACGAAAATAGAAGAAATTTGTTGAAGTTTTAAAGATACAATGAGCATTATGACTACTAAATTTTGAATAGCACATACCTTCGTCAACAACTGGTGCATTTTCCTTCATTAATATTCATTCACACATGAACAGTTACTATCAAATTTGCGAATGATTATATGCGTGTGTCTCTCTCTACATGTAATAAATATATGTGTACGCAAACAAAAAATACACACAACCATACACATACATACACACATATACACATGCATATGTGCGTGTACGTGTGTGCGTGTATATATATATATATATATATATATATATATATAAATGAATTCACCCTATATATATAT
>NC_068982.1:117835993-117838849 GCF_001194135.2 Octopus bimaculoides
TATATATATGTATGTATGTATGTATGTATGTATGTATGTATGTATGTATGTATGTATGTATATAATTTAGGTTTTACAAACGGTAGTGCATTCAATAGCTAAAACGACTGGAATTTGAAAAAATCTATCGCTTTTCAGCATTACACGTTAGGTGCTATCGATAAAACCAAAAGCATTTCCCGCTAAAAATATCGTGCGAGAAAATGTGGAAGACAATGTCATGAATAATCAGCTACTTCCAAATGGGTTCGCATGTAGTAGAACGCACGTGTATGCGTTTGAGTGTATTTGTTATATAGTTTTAACTGTGGAATATATGTGTATATTCATTATATGCATGCAGTTTTGCTTGTTTATATATTTTGACTTGTAGTAATTGGTAGATGACTTGATGTTGTGATGGGACAAATATTATTTATTTATATAGTGTCCATGTAACTCTTCTTAACACACGTAACAGATTTTATCGTTTAAGATGTTTCATTCATAATTAATTTCAACAGTAGCATCGTATTACCTTTTGCTGTTTCGCTGTGGTACACTTGCAATTCGGTAACCTGTTGCTCAAATAACTTCTATCTTAAAAGGGAATTTGTTATCTGTTTTTCTTCACTATGGCTTTCACTAAATTAATCAAAATAACTCTTCTATTTTCCTCTCCATCTTTCTCAAATCCTACCTCCCTCATTTATGTTCCCAGTCTTTTTAGACTGATTATTTAATTTCACTTTACTTTTGTTCTTTACCTTTAATCCTTGTTGACTTGCTAATTAACTGCGTTGATTATATTTCATTTTACAAAGAACTTTCTTGTTCATTCTTTGAAATTCTGTCTCCAGATCGTTTCCACGTGTGGTGTTATATGATGTTTACTACATCATAAGGAAATTGCCAGTGGTATGTTAGTATACTTGTTTCTTTAAAACTTCGTTTTGATTTTTTAAAATTGTTTCTTTACTATTGTAATTATTTGTTTCTATATCATGCGATATATCTCAGGAAGTTGAACTTCGTGAAGGCTTTGATGAATTTAGATTCATCTTAAGCAGCGCGGTGTTTTCGATCCATGTTGACTGTTTTCATTTCACACTGCTTGTCTCGCGTTTTCAGTCGCTAATTTCTGATTTCGTTTTCTGTCAACATCTGAAGAAAATTAAATCAGTAGGTGTATCTTGAATGTGTTTTGTTTTAAATGTTCGTCTCTCGAAATATCCCGTTTTCATTCTCTTGTACGAACTGGACACTGATTCAATCCTGCAGAAGCTAAATAATATGAGTTACATATTAATTTCAGTCTAGATTCTCTATCTAATATGAACTGAACACACACACACACACACACACACACACACACACACGCGCGCACACACACACACACACACAAGCACGCATGCACACATACACATACACATATATATATTCCAAGAATTTGACAAAAACACAAACAACGGAAAATCCGTATCTAATTCTTCGCTACTCAACAGTTTTCGCAATTTTAAAGATGACATTATTCACTTTTGGTGGTGCCAGCTACTGGGAATATTTCGCGAAGGTACAGTTCAGTGACGGAAACAACCATGGAATAAAATGAATCGCAAATATAGGCCATGCGGCTGCAAGGTGACCGGATGCCGAGTAACGCAAAGGAAGATGTCCTGTAGGATTCGAAACGAGAAAGTGACAGAGAGAAAGTCAGAACAAAAGTTGAAGTGAACAAACCGTGTAAAAAAAAAATAGTGTAGCAGACAGTGGCGTTACTGACTGAGTGAACGGTGAGGCAAAAGAGGAAGTGGACGAGAAAGATGTGAATGGCCACAGTTACGTGATAGTGGGAGGAGAGAGAAAGAGTGGTCGATGGCAGAGGAACAGAAGCAACGCAGAAGTAACTATTGGAGATGTAAAGAGTGAGGAAGGCAAAGAAGGGACAAAGAAAGGGAGAGGAGACAAATATATATCGCACCAAAGACAAATAGTTATGGCAACTTGCGGATTTTCTGCATTCTCGGAAGTCATAGCTATGGCCGTTGTGACTTCTGCATTATTGTTTGCTCTACACATAACCCGTTATATTCCTCTGTCACATTATGTTCCATACATTTAATTTATACAAGTACTAGAATATTGTAACCGTTAGAAAGTAACAGAATGCATATAGAACGGTAGAAGAGATATTTGGTACATTCCACGACTTCATTGTTGTCTAAATGAGAAATAATGAAGGAGTACGCAACATCTTACACTTTTGGCTCGTTGTGTTTGCTGCTCTCAATTAGTCATTGACCACTATAGATATCATAATGTATCCTTATAAACAAATGACAGTTTAAAGTAACACCAACATACATTCTTTCAGAATTATCTGCAATAAAATAGTTTTTGTTCCTTTACAGTCAAAGTTATATGGTCTTTTTTTGTATATAAAAAAAAATAACAAGAATAATGCATTTGTAGACATATGTTGTTTTGCATAATAGACTTGAATTGATAGCATTCAATATGTCCGTCATATCCGGAGCCATAATCGATAAACAGTATTTATTTATAGAATTACAACGAAAAAAAGACATATGAGGAATGCCTTTTACATATTCTTATTTGACATTATATTTAAGTGAATATGCGATTAAATATAAACTATGAGAAAATGTACGTGGTGTTTTTCAAAACAATCACTGTGATGCTAGAATAGTTCTTCACGTTATACACATGCACTAAATGAGCATGACTATATTCGGTGCATACAATTGCATTTATTGTATATATATAACTTTTCCCTATACCGTAACGTCAATAAATATATATATATACATGTGTGTGTGTGTGTGTGTGTGTGTGTGTGTGTGTGTGTGTGTGTGT
>NC_068982.1:117839690-117852374 GCF_001194135.2 Octopus bimaculoides
ATATATATATATATATATATACGCACATATATATATGCATAAATAAAAGACAAAATAGAGTGGAAAAACTACAGAAAGTTTGTGCTATATGGTTAAACAATATATTTAAATCATTATGTTTGAAAAATGTTAAAAAGATTTTGCGTATATTAACATTGTTTTGGGAGAAGTAACCAGTTTCGTGTTTTCTTTTCAAATTTCTCAAATTTCTTTACCTATATTGTGTCATGTCTTTGTTATGTTGTGAAATATATAGTTCCAGACAGGAGAAGGTAACTAGGGAGTTAATCGAAAATGTTGTGAATGACTAGGTTTTATTAATTTAACAGGATTTGGTTTAGAATGTTACAAGTGTTTAGGTTTTGCTTTATATTTTTTTCAAGAGGTGAGTTTCCTTATTTAGAAATGTTAGAAATAGATACGTTTTGGCTTATATTTTTCAATGAAGAAAGTTCACTTATTTAATCTAACTTATGTTTGTGTTCCAATGGCACATTGATAGAATGGAAAGATTACAAATTGTGGTAGCAGTTGCTTTACGCATTTCTCAATATGTTCAATAAATGGTATCATTCTGTATTCTGGGAATGCAATCCGCTGTCGGTGCAGAGTGCATCGTCGTCTGAGGGATAATCTTGTGGAACCTATGTAGTTTTGGTGGCAGACAGAGCATCTTATAGCATAAATCAGGTTTTCTGAATCACAAATAAAATCAGATGTAATTCTGAACTTTTGTCCCTCTTTGAAAAGGAATTCCGATACTTCTAGAAGATTTGGGCTTGTTGCGCAATTTGGTCGACTACATTTTTCCATTTTTGCGTCCGTTATTTTAGAAAATAATTTTGTCTTTGTGAGGATTATTTTTAGTGATTTCGGTTGTTTTTGGCTTTTAATGATCTTATGTGTGTGTAAAATTTCCTTTCATTTGGGGTCCTTATATAGCATTGGTAAATTTTGGGTGATGGTGGTGAAGGTTTCTTTGTTTCTGGTGTTGTATGTGAATATGTACGGAGTATTTTCGGGGAAGGTGTGATGCTGTGTTGAACTTTTCTTAAGATTTCTTTGTTGCACTTCTGATTTCATCCTCTATGTGTTGAAATGGGTAGTGTCTGTCAATTAGGGTATCTTTTAGTTCTTGCAGTCTAAAGTTTCTGGTATTTTTTTCTGACACTGTTGTGCATATCCTTGGTGTGTCTTGGGTGGCAGGAATTAAATAGTAGATATTGTATGGCGTCTGTGGTTTTGTAAAATATGTCCTTTCTATTTTTAGGTTTTATTTTTTTAATTAGTATGTCAAAGAATAGGAGCTCCTTTCGGTTTTACTCCATTGTAAACAGTATGTTTGTGTTGACGCTGTTCAATAGTCTTTTGAATTTCAAGAGTTTGTGTTTTCATTCCAGTGTATGAGACAGTCGTCTAGGAATATTTTCCAATTTTCTGTTATGTATTGGGAAAGAGGGGTTCTAATGGTAGATAAAGATTCCTGGTATATTGTTATTTCCAGATAGCCCATTGCTAGGTTCCCAATGACTAGGGCTGCCCTAGTGCCCATAGCAATTCCGGATTTTTGTTGATAACATTTATATACTAGTATGCATCATAATTATGGGCTAGAAGTAATTCAGTTCTCACTGCACCAATTAACGGAAGAAATACCAGGAAGAATCAGCAAAGAATTCATATTTGAATCAGCTGAACTTATTCTACGAAACAACAACTTCATGTTTGACAATACGCTTATCGATAAAAATCCGAAATTGCTGTTTTAGCGAGATGAAATAATATAGTGATACAAATTGAAACAAGAGCTTCAGTTTAAATTTCACTAACCTGCCTGTGGAAAACTCAACTATTTCATCAAATATTTCAAGAAGTAAAATGCTCTACATTTTCTACATTTTTGTGTGTATATGTGTATATCATAAGGCAGTTGATTTGTGTTTTCTGGTGACATTTCCTTTTGAATTGCCAATTTCAGTGTTAGCACTTATTAAAATTAAACATTTCAACATAGAAAATTTTGTTTGCAGCCTTGTATTTTAAACACCTTCCATTACTTTAATGTCTTTACATTGCTCTCAATAGTTCTGCAATGGAATATATTTATACCTGAAACATATTGACGTAGTGCGCTGAAATGAGCAAGTTTGAACTGACTCTAGCTTTAAACATAAAAAAAGAACCTCTAACAGCGCTTTTATTTCAGAGTGGGGGATACAATCCAAACCTCCTATTATCTATATTTTTATTGTGAATTTTCTCATTATTTTCTCAAAAAACTTTAAACGATTCCCCTAAAGATATGGCAATTGAAAAAGAAGAAAATAAAATTCCTCTTCCCCAAAGGATAAACGACAAGACAAAACATGAAAGCACAATATGAAACCAAAATAATTAACTGCCATTAAGTTATTCCATTCATATTTTAATTCCAGTTTACGCAATAGCTTTTGGCTATGTTGTTATTGCTTGAAGGAAACGCATATGTATGAAAGTATGAATATATGTATATATGTGTGTGTGCATGAATATATATATATATATATATATATATATATATATATATATATATATATATATATATATATAAAGTTATAAACACACACACATACTCACACCTATATTCGATGTACATACACACACACATAAGCACACATATATTATATATTATATCAGAATTAATACATATTAGAACCAATATTAACAGAAATGGGAAGCGTGATATGAATCGTACCTGTACCACATTGGTAATCTTCTCGCATGAAGTGACATTTTAGGAAAAAGTCATGATTTAATAAGCAAAACAAAAGAAAATTAAACAGAAAATATAAGAAATAACTCCATGACAAGGTGTTGTTAAAAGAACTGTTTCACAAAAGATTACAGAATGCAGATACTCTTAGCGTTCTGTGTCCTTTGTATCAAAGCGAATCGTGGAAAACTCTTTTACTGCTCAAGTGAGCCGCTATAGCAGTCACTCTAGGCTGTCCTATAATTCCAATCACTTCTTAAAGCTAATGTCAAGTTCATTCAAGTTAATGTATTTTCTCCTTTTTTTCCCCCCATTTTCTTTGTTTTTAAGTAATGTGTTAAGATTTTTCCTGTCTTGAATCATTACACGAAATGCGACACAAAAGCATTTTTTTTTTACATTTATCGCAACAAATATGACTTTGAATAACATTTCTTTTATGATTTTATTTTATCTGGACTCTATTTTAATATTGCAATGCATGAAGTCTCACTCTATCTGATTACTTTGAAACCAAATTCAAACTAAACGAAGGAAAAAAATGTATTTAAAAAAATCAACTTGTTATAATTGCGATAAATGAAATCTAATGGTTAACAGTAACGATGACTTTATCGTAACAATGCATTATTTATGCTTCAATAGTGAGTAATTTTTATGCCATCACATGCTTCCCTCAATAAATATAACACCATCATTCCAACCAGGAAATTATTTTCTTACAATTACATTGATACTAAGTTTAATACCAATACAAACGATTATGCCTTGTATTAATGACAAATAAAATTTCATTGGTAAGATATATTCTCATAGAAAACTTTATCGTTGTTACCATCGGATCAACTGGATGTTGAAATTTGACAAAGTGTGTAAGTCCGAAAACGACTAGAGGAGGCTACTGTCCCAAATCGAATGGGTTTGAGGTAACAAAAATACTATCGTTGTTGTTAAAACTGTTACTGCTCTTGTTGTTGTTGCTGCTGCTGCTGCTGCTACTACTGCTACTACTACTACTACTACTACTACTACTACTACTACTACTACTACTACTACTACTACTACTACTACATGGAGAAATAATGGTATGATTTTCTTAGAAATATAACAAATACAACACAAGTTACTAATTTCGTTATATGATCAACAAGAAGATTAACTTTCGAATATGTATATATTACTATAGCTTCGGTTTCACCAATACCACATGAGTATGTTTTCGTACGCAGAATCTGCTCGGAAGCACATCGATTAATATTACTATGGGATAATTATTTGTTAGTAATTAATCGATTTAATAACAGATAATTATCACCTTATGGATTTGCTGTTTGATGGGTAGAAATATTTCCGCCTAGAGCTATTTTTTCCTTGTATTTTATTTGGAATTCTGTAGGGTATTTATTTTTGTTAGGTTTTCTGACAGAATTATCAGTAAACATTGCTTGAAAAACCTTACAGTTTATGCGAATGATTTTTCTGTTAAATTGGATGGCTGAATTTGCTTGATGTAGACAAACGTCTATACGTTGGAACTGAAATCTAAGTGCAAAAATTTGGCACGTTATGTCGGAAGTAGGTCCTTATAATGGGTAAAAAATATGGAGTGAATGTTCCTCTGTTTTTGCATTATTGGTGTATATCTTTCGATGTTATGACGTCTAAATAAGCAAAAGATATATACATATATGGGTATGTATGTGTGTGTATATATATATATATATACACACACATACATCGCTACCAGAGTCGTTGACATTGGATAGCACAGTGTTGTGCTTGAAAAACATCGAAATAGGCAATACGGAAGACAATTACAAGCCGATATCCCGCCTGCCACTTATGTGGAAATTATTGACTGGAATACTCGCAGATTCAATGTACAAACATCCAGAAAAAAATGGAGTCCTGCCACATGAGCAGAAGGGTTACAAGTGTAAATGCAGAGGTACCAAGGATTGAATCCTGATAGACAAAACTCTACTTAGAGACAGCAAGAAGAGGAAAAGTAACTTAGCCATGTCATGAATCGAGTATCGTAAGGCGTACGATATGATCCCACACTTTTGGATAATGGATTATTATTAGTATTGTTATTGCATTTGCACAACTTCTAACGCTGGAGATGTACTACGGTGTCAGCTTTTCACTACCAGTGAACTAAGCTAACAACTCTTATTCTTTGAACACCTTCGTGCCGTTCCAAGCAGTGTTTTCTGCAAGTGCTCCGCCCTTATTGAAGCCCCTATTTGTTACATGTACTTCTTGAGATTTTTACTCACTGTTCCCAGGGCTCCGAGAATTATTGGTGCCACTACCACCTCTTTCATCGTCCACAACTGCTTTACCTCCAAAGCTAACCTGTCATACTTTCCTTTTATCCTTATCGCATACCTTGTTGTCAGGTGGGCATGCTATATGTATGATCCAGCATAGTTTGTCTTCTTTCTCAATTAAAACTATGTCTGGCTTCCTATTCTCTATCTTGTGGTCACACCGAATGAGATTATTATTATTATTATTATTATTATTATTATTATTATTATTATTATTATTATTATTATTATTATTATTATTATTATTACAAATACTAGTCTTGTTATTATTGTACTGTATATAGTATTTTATTTTACTTTTATATCCCGCGTTTTAACACAATGTTCTACTGGTCCTTGTGTTTATTAAATGTCCTCATTAGAAGAGAGATAAGTTATTTTTTTACGAATATTTTTCATAAGAGCCGTTTTGATTGATCTAGTATGATTACGTTGAGAATGTATATAATTTAATTTGGAGTTCTGTTTCATGAAAGTTTCATTCAGACCAGTTGCTAAGTTACAGTTAACGTAACCGTAGTTAATCGAGTTATTTTCTTCCTCTATAGTGATAGAAAAGTCAAATCTTTTGAAGAATTTATACAAGCGTTTCTTAAGTAATTCTAAGTGTCGCTTAGAAATATTTCTTACTATAAAAAGATCGTCATCATTGTATAGTACACTCCCAATTTTGCGAATTCATTATTTAGGTTATCTTATAGGTAGATTAATACACGGTCGGTCACCTGTGCGGAATCTGGTTCGCTCATTGTTAAATGAAAATAATTATGGACCTTTCTGGCCCATAATTTATTATCGAATTTGATAAGAGATTCACGGGCCGTGAGGATTACATTAATTTCATTCTTGCTAATCTCAGTGT
Organism: Octopus bimaculoides; assembly: GCF_001194135.2. Classification (NCBI taxonomy): domain Eukaryota; kingdom Metazoa; phylum Mollusca; class Cephalopoda; order Octopoda; family Octopodidae; genus Octopus; species Octopus bimaculoides. The sequence goes on from NC_068982.1 coordinate 117,845,641, forward strand.
GGTTTGTAGCAGAAATAAGGGCACTATTTATAACAGTAGTGTTAATTGAGGAGTAACAGTTTTCAATGTTTATCTGTAATAATCTGTGTTTGATTTTCTGTGTCAGTCGAAAGTTTCCCATTTGGAAAGCATGTAGCATGAATTGATTATCGCCGCTTTCACACTTTCTCCCTTTTCTTTTTCTTTTTACTTTATTTTTTTTTACTTTTTAACTTTGATGAATTCCGTTATTCAAATTGATATAGTTAATTACTTACATTGATAACTATTATTATCTTTGTGGTGCCAATCACGCCAACAGAAACAGCTTTTTTTTTGGTTCTTTACTTTTCCGCTCTGATGAAGTTCCGCTATTCAAATTGGTATAATTATTTACTTACAATGATCACTAAAATTATTATTGTGGTGGTTAAGCCTGGCAATAGCGCCAACAGAAAGATGAGATTCTGTCTTTTTGAAATTAATTGATAAATGATAAATCAAATTTTCTACTTTAATTTTATCTCCATTTTCTATTTTCTATTTTCTTTGAATATTGATGAACTCCCGTTTATTCTCGCCATTACCTGTTATTTATGTGCTTTAATACCAACGCTCATGATCAAATATGGGTAATACACCAGTTGATGCATTGGATACAAGTATCCTTTAGACGGTTGATATAACCTGTAACTTAACTTACCTATACTATACGTTATTTAGATGTTATTACTATAGTAACTACATAAATAAGACATTGAACTGAAATGAACACTACTGGTAAAATGGAGAATATACAAATTAACACACCTCTGAAGGACATACCTATCCCTCCTAAAAAACGTCTATCGTAAGGTATTAATATAAAAAAATTACTGAGTTCAACTACCGAGTACATTGGAGAGCACTACGACTGGAAGCATGGACCGCTTGTCCTTCAAACCCCTACCAACACCATAGATGATAAGGATGTTACCTCTGGAATTTTCAGAACTGGAAGGACACCACTACCAAACAGCCATCTTGATGCACTCGAACAAGAGATAGCTGATCTTGTAGACCTTATATAGTAGATGTCCTTAAACAAATAATAAAAGCTAACATAGGTAGTACACATTAAAAATGGACATGATATGGATACAATAAGAAAACAATTATGCAAAATATCTAACCAACTAGGCCAAGGAACTACAATTAGAGCAGACCTTAAAGGAGTCAACTTCTTAGACATTAACATGAACCTTAACACATGAAATTTTAAACCCTACCATAATGAAAACGAGGAAGCATCGTACAGACACAGGTTCCACCCACCCACCAGCAATAATTAAACAAATAGTTAACAATATTATCAGGCTGGTCTCCAATTTATCCGTCGACAAAGACACATTTGAAAAAAAACCCACCCCATATTATAATGCTGCATTAGAAAGGTCCAGCTTGAAGAATAGCATACATTACATTCGACCGAACACAAATAGACAAAGAAGACGCAGAGGGAAAAAAATCCTATGGTTCTGTCTGCCTTATGGCATGAATGTAGCTAGTAACATAGCTAAGAAATTCTTAAGACTAATAGACAAAGACTTCCCACATTCTAACAAATACCACACAATCTTTAACAGAACCATTGTTAAAATTAGTTGCGTCCCCAAAAATACTTAATCACACTAAATATAAACACATCAGAAATACCTCAGAAGGTCCGAACAGCTTCAGGTCTTCAAACTGTTTCCCTCTAAACAACAACTGTCCCGAGAAAGAACCCGTCTACAAAGCTAAGGTGACGGACCACAACGGCATACCTAAGAAGTATTTCGGAATGACAGGAAACTCGCTCAAAGAAAAGTATACGCATTACCTCTGCGTCATTCAGAAGCAAAGACAAAAAAATGTGCAACATCCCTATCAAATATAATATTTGTTTGTTATATATATATATTTATTTATTATCAAATATATTGACATCGAAAGACGATGAGATAAGCAACCCCCAGATACAATGGAAAATCATTGCCAAAAACAAAAAAATACAGAGGACGGGGAGCCCTTTTCTTCAGTGTAAGGAGCTTTTTACAAACTTCCATGACACATACACGCGCATACACACACATGCACACACGCAAACGTACACACACACATATGATTGAAACCAGCAGTTTGATTAGGATTCCGAAGTACTTAATCAGTAGCAGTGCTGGTATTGGCTACGGGAGTTTCGAATCACACGCAAGCAGTACCAGCAAAACAATCCCATCAATTTGAGTAAGTGTTGATCAATTTTACACTTTATATTAACCTATTACTATTTTTTTTTCACCATCCTTTCATGGCGCAATTTTCTATCATTTATCCACATCTCCCCTCATCCCATTTCCCATCATATCTCTGTTCTCGTACTGTTACCAGATATTCCGCTATCACCACCATGTTGTTCACCTTGTTCACTCTCAGTTATTCTCCACGTGTGTTATGCGCCTCGCTCATAAACTTTTGATTTGAAATTAGACGATGAATATATGAAAGTCTGAGTTCCATGACATATGTTTATTAAATATTTTTTCCCATGCTGCAAACCGCTAACTGTTGTGCAGCTCAAGGAAAGATATCTGTCAGTTTCTGCATATCCTCACCGCTGTGGGCCCTATTATCGGCGTACAACCTCTTTCCCACCAGATAGTGGGCACGTATTGCTTTATATCCTGGAGCATTGAACAGATCCGCATCATGCTGCATCTGGATGTAACCCCCCACCCCTCCGACTCTCTCGAACCCCCATTTGTCACTGCAAATCGATTTGTCACTGCAAATATTCGTTTAGAATATTGCTATCTTCTTACCTCCACACTGGATCTCTACACTATTACACATCATATAATCAATATTGTTAAACAATCCTTGAAGTAATATACTTCACATCGTCAAATTATGTCTCCTGAACAGTTGCGTTTGGCTGTAACGAAAGATGCCAACGTTCATTAAAATCTTTTACTCAGAGTTATGTAAATTAAAACTTCAACATAACCATATTTATATTGTTACATATCTCACTTTGCCGGAATATATGTAGGTGTATGAGTATACGCAATGCTGTTTGCCTAACAATAAATTAGAGTTTAATGTACGCATCAATTTATACATTTCTGTTTGTATATATAGATATATGTAAATTTTCTATTTTTAATTATTCAAATTCTTCCTGCATGGAGACAGCTGGTTTCAAACAAAGATTCAAAAATTCATCATTGAATGTACACTACAAAAATGTCATATGTTGATGTTGAGAAAAGTCTTGCATAATTGTACTGTTTCACTCACTGTATTTCTAATGTATTTGATTTCTTTTTTCTGAAATCACCAGTATATCTAGATTGTCACTTACACATTTACTAACTAAAGCAAGTGCACTAAATATTATTGCTATAAATGAGAATGTGTAAACTATAGAATTTGAAGGAGCTCTCAGTAATGATCCATTTTGATTTGGAAGAGATACACATTCCTGCCTGTCACAAACAACTATATGCAGCCTATTGCGCTTGCACTATGTCAAAATTGAGATAGGAATATTTACCAATTTTCTTTGTGATAATATTTATATATGTTTCCAGCAACAGGAATGATTCTCTATTTATTCCAACAAAGTATTGGTTATGAATGGTATTGTATGACGTTTCAGCGAGAGTGTGTATACCTGGTTCTCTCTCTCTCTCTCTCTCTCTCTCTCTCTCTCTCTCTATATATATATATATATATATATGTATATATTTCGTATGTGTATTTGGTGTGCAAGATTCTTGATGTGTATACAAAACAACGCCAAAACAACGCCAGATCATACATTCAAAATAAATGGAATTGGAGAGACGAGTTACTGAAGAGATTGCAAGAGTGCAATGAAATAATTTAACAAAAAACTATATAAATTAATAAGGGACTGAACCAGTGCGTGTGTTTATTACCGGTATAATGCCTCCCCCAAGGTTTAATTGTATATATATATATATATATATTTATATGTATTTTGTAATATGTGTGTATATGTATACATACAGACAGACGTACTTATATACACCCATACATAAATGCACACATACTTTTATACATACATACATATATACATTAAAAAAAAAACTTGCCCATACACGGACGCGATGAAAGACACCAGAATATTTGTGAGCGCGAACAGTGTCAAGAGTGCTAAGAGTATAATTTACAATGATAATATGATTGTAAATGGTATCGTAACTTTGTAATTTCCGATAGTTAACATTTCTCGACTCAGCAGGATATATTTCTAATCACAATGAAAGATTAGCTGCTACTAAAAATGAAAGAAATGAAATCTAAAATTTTAAATTACTAACAGTTGTGAATATCATAGTCGTCATCAAATTTAAAATCTTGTGCAATTACAAATCTGTTATCTTTTCCAGTATTTGATACTGATTTCAATTCAAAGTTTAATGAGAAATATTAATCTCACTATCATCATATCAAAATAAATATTCCAAAGAAGAGTTAAATTTACAAAAGTTATAAAAGATTCTTTGGAATCGTTTCTCACCCTGATTTCATATTTCCAATAACGTTTTGCTTCGTTTCACAACATTTTTAATATAAAATGAATAGAGTTGAAATGATCAATACCACCGTCATAGCGAGGTATATTTAAATATAATTTACAGTTTATATTACACACACACACACATACACAATCACCACACACACATACATAATCACCACACACACACACACACACACACACACACACACACACACACACACACACACACACAAACACACATATAAACTGTACGATATATAATGAAGGTGCATGACTTAGTTGATAGAGCCATGGGCTCACAATCATGAGATAGTGAGTTTGATTCCCAGATCGGGCTGTATGTTGTATTCTTGGGCAAGACACTTTATTTCACTTTGCTCCAGTTCATTCAGCCATATAACTGACTTGCAACGTCACTAGTGCCAGTCAGTATCGGCCATTCCCTTTCCCTTGGACAACGTTGCTGGCGTGGTAAAAGGAGGCTGGTATGCATGGGCGACTGCTGGTGTTCTATAAGCAACCTCCCTCGGACTTGTGCCTTGGAGGGGAATCTTCTAGATGCAGTCAAAATACATGGACACAGACTATTACATCCCCGTTTATAACAGAGCTCTATGTTGATCATAGTGCAGTTTGTAAAAAGGCCCCTTTTTAGACATATAATATGGTTACCGTTGCAAGAGCTAAAATTCATAAGAAAACTCATGTTTCAGATCTTGTGAATGGCATCAGTTGATATTGGATTAGAGGCTAGATCTGGGGCTCGAGTAACGATAATTTTAGAATAAAAGCCCTAATAATCCAGAAAGTGAGCCAGCAAAACACCAACACGTATACCTATACAGTCACACACACGCTCATACACACACATACACACATACATTTAAATATATACATTCATTCGAAGATTCATATTTCTATCGACAAAGTTCGTGTGATCGATCAAGTATCAAGTAAATAAATGCAGATGGCAATGACATTTTAGTTATGTGTATTATGAAACTATATTACATAATAATTTTGGCAGTTATTTGATCATAACCATCGAAGAAATACGGTACGTAAACATTTAAAGTAACATTAAGAAGACCTATTTTTAATGAATTACAACGCATCAATATAGAATAAAGTTACACGTCTAACCGAGGAGATGAATCTCAGACACAAAGTTTGTAGAGTTGAACCTATGCGATATGTTACACAGCTGTAAGAAGAGAGAAAACTTATGTACAGATATAAGTATAAATAATTTTTTTTCACCCTCGCTTGTACACAGCTTAAATGTATCATCGTATACAAATGCACACACACTTAAACACACAAACAGAGGTTTACACACAGTAGCATACACAAACATGTAGTTTCTAATAACTTTAAAAAGGATGGAGTTGTTATCTGATGATTGAAAAAACTGAGATCTGATATTCATATTCCAATGTCTTATAACGTTATTAGAATGAATAAATAGCTCTCCGTTTGTATTGTTGGTCTTCTGCAAGGAATCAAAGAAATACTTTTCTAATTGGCAGACATCAGGAATCATCAAATAGCAACTTGTCTATAAGAAATAATCGCAACGCATCGGGAGATTTAGCTTTCATTGAAGTGTCTCACATAAAGGTGCAAGCACTGAGCTGTAACAAAGTACCCTTACACCGGTATACAACATATATGAACCCATAATGAACTGAATTGTGCTCTGAGAGGATGGAAAGCAACAACGATCAGATATCATATTCAAATCTGATAGAACGTATTAAGAATTAATAGATAATACATATGAAAATATCAATAAAATTTAGTAATTGCAAATTGTAGGGTATTCTAGAGTATTATTGTGTTGGATAAATTTAAATGAATTTAGCACGCGCACATTCGTTTTGAAATCACCGATACTTTATTATCTCCCCTTCTTTTTACCTCTCCTGTCAAAACTTACTTTTCTCAAAACTTTTTTTTTCTTCATTCTCTGTTTCTTTTCTGTTAATTCCTTTCTGTTGAAGAGCGCAGGCTCAAAACGTAGGGCTTTCTCACTTTCCACAGCGTCAATCTAAAGTACCTGCTTGTTGTACATAAACCTGTCTTCGTCTTTTGTTTTTCTGTCAATTTCAACTACACACACACACACACACACACACACACACACACACACACATATATATATATATATATATATATATATATATAT
>NC_068982.1:117852526-117853086 GCF_001194135.2 Octopus bimaculoides
ATATATATGTTTATATAGATAGATAGATAGATAGATAGATAGATAGATAGATAGATAGATAAGACAGATACATAGATATGCATGTTGGCAATAATTATAACAATATCGAATGTGGAGATAATTTATTTACAATTTTCTACACCATAAATTCACGTTTTTATGGCCTACATGTGTTTCCACTGCACAGATTATGCGCAGTTCCACATGTCACCGAGCATAATTTTCTAGGCAGCTTCGTTCAGAGCCTGTCCACCAGAGGGTCTTGAAGTTAACGTAACCTTGAACATAACTGCGAGTCGCCACGTCATCCTCCCCGGTATTATATCTTCTAAATTCACTCAACGCACACTCAAACTCACACATACACACACAAAACCCCATACACAAATGCAAACATTATATGTCTGTGTATGTATGTATCAATATATGTATATGTATATATATGTATGTATATATATATGTGTGTGTGTGTATATATGTATGTATATATTTATATCTATCTATCTGTCCATATATATACATACACACACACACACACACACACACACACACACATATAT
>NC_068982.1:117853166-117858453 GCF_001194135.2 Octopus bimaculoides
ATATATATAAATGATATATATATAAATGATATATTTTCGTAATGAGATAAAAGAAAACCAAGGCTGTGTATAATATAAATCATTTATAAATCGAATGTCTTACAGCTGTTTCCAGGATAGTTATTATATCCCTTCATCGGAGACGGTGTCGGAGGATGATTAAGCAATAGTTAGTTTAGTTAACATAGGAAAAAGAGTGTGACTGTAGGGATATTGTTTTTGTAAATCCATTGTTTAGGCAGAATGCTATACATATAAGATTCCAATACCTTGTGGGTAAGATCCAATTGTTTTTAAGGTTGGTCGTTGGCTTTGTAAATCCATTATTAAGATTCCAATACCTTATGAGTAAAGTCCAATAGTCTTTGAAATTGGTCATTCCAAATACAGAGTTTATACACACTGTTATTGAATCAATGGTTCTGTTCAAAGTGACCTAAAAGCAAGGAAGAAAGTAATAGAAGGAATACAAATAAAGAGATAGGGTTAAGTGAACCAGAATGGTCAGTGAATATAATAAGCAGGTAGGAATTGGAGGTTAAGAGTGAAGAAGAGGGAAATATATTAGAATGCAGAAATATAGAAGGAATGGCGCGGTTATGGAGAGAGATATATAAAGCATTAAGGAATGTCAATTGTGGTAGTGGAGTCTAGATGAAGGGGTAGAGCAAAGAATTAGGATGGTTGGACATGTCAGCTGTAGTGTTGTTAGAAATAAAGACATGTGTACGCATGTATGTATTAGACCTGTATACACACACACACACACACACACGTATATGTATGCATATACATTTTTTATTGATACAGATCATTATATTTATCAATATCTACACATATAGTTGGTACACATATGTATATACCCACACATATATACGCATATGCCCACACATACATGCATCTGCTTGTCCTATCGCCCCTGTACATGCCTGTATATATACCGTGTATACATACATAAATTCACACATACAAACGCCCATACGTATGTGCATACACGCATGCACATACAAACACACGCACATATGTATGGATGCACACACATATCAATATATTTAGAAGGCTGTGAAATTCGAGTATGAGTATTAGTGAGTAGTTAGATAGGGGTTAGAAGTCAAAACATAAATTTATAAGGTCATAGGGATTATAATACTTTTCATCTAATACTAAACATCTAATCACTCTATGACGTCTGTAACTCACCATACAAGTTTTTTTTCCTGAAACAAGCCCCTGTTTATGTCTAAAATGTTATAGGAGGTCCTTTATTGGTACATAGTAGTAAGGTGAGTCAAAGCTCTATTTAGTGATGGAAGATCGGTAGTTGAAGAGAATAAACTACTCTTTCGAATTATGTTATTTATAATTGAAGTTTCTTACTGTATCAAATAACTAACTGCTGTTATATTAAACTATGAATTGTGCATGAAAGTTATTATCGAATAGGAAACTAATATGAGGTGAGCCCGAGTATATTGACCAAAATATCCTTAGAAAAAAATATATACTGGATGATAGAGCCAGAATCACTTCATCAGTGCTACGGCTTACATTGTATTGATTTTTGTTATTCCTTTTATACAAGGACTAACAAGGAGCAGAATTCGAAAACTCCAATTGTTCACCGTAAACCTATGTCTAACACTGCATAGCCTCTATTATTTACCACCTTCCTGAAGAAGTAGTGTAGTTTTGATTATATATATTTTCATTTATCGTTGCAGAGCTATAAGGAATCTGCATATATGTTTGTCGTAAAAAAAAAAATGACCATGAAAATGTGTTAATTCTCTTTCCCTTTTTGCATCCTAGTGAATATTCTACCTTAGATTTCATGAGAATTATTAACAAAAGGAACTGCGCTATTTTAAAGAAGGTTGGAAAGAGGCCAGAGTCATTCCTCTTATAATCTGTTCATCTGCTAACATTTTTTCCTCTAAATGCTACTTCTATTCTTCCTGCAATTTCTGAAGGCTATTCTGTCGTTTATTCATTTATTACTCCTTCTACTGACATTTATTAAAACGTCTATGTTCTTCTCTGAATATCTCTTACGTAAGTACCTCTGTTAATAAATGTTCTATATGTGATATACTAATAAATGATCAATTTTCTTTCTATAACTTTTTCAATATCAGGCAAATTCTTATTGTTAACCATATTGAAGCATCTCTTGTGTCATTTCGATATATAGATGTATCATAATATTTTCAAAAAATGCTTAAACATTTTATTCAGTAACTACGAGCAGATATATGTCTTTCAACTTTCCATTTCCTACCTTTGTCAATTAGTTTTAAGTCTTTGTTTCGTGATGGTCAGAAGCTTTTTCGACGTAATACTTCGCCTGCTTTATACACAGAAATGCATTATTATTATTTTTTTTTGCCCTGGCATTTATCTGATATTGTGAACTGTTTGTGTTTTGTCCAATGGCCAGTCTTATGTTATTATTTCTTTCTTTTCTTTCAAAGATATGAAGGAAACATTCTGGTTCAATTGAAAAGCGTTTCAGTTTAAACTGGTTTCTTTCGTAGACTTTTTCTAATATCTTAATACTTGACATTACAACGGCGGTGCATCAGCATGGCCGCAGCTCTGAGCTGAAACTATAAAAAAGAATAAAAAAGAACATTACCCCGTGCATTGATCTTTTACTCAAAGCTTTATATTATACCGTTTCTCTAAACTACCAAAATGTTCTACTTCCTTTATTTTTTCCTGCACGCTTAGCCTAAATTATATCTTTTCTGTGCTATTAATCTTCGTTAACACCCTGCCACTAATCTTCGTTAATATCCATATTTTCAATCTATTACTTGCTCATTTCTTTTTAAGCTCGTCTTATAAATGGCATGTTGGCAAATAAATTAGTACTTGCTAATATCAATATCTTAGTATCTCGTGTGTTTTTGAGGATAATCCAATAAATTACAACGTTCAGTCTTTGTATTTTTCTTGAAATAGTGGTTTGAAACTATTTTCTCATTTTAACGAATTGTAAGGCCCAGGGTTACTTTAGCTCTTACCTCATTTTTGCAAGGATCTCTTGCTGACTGTCTACACGTTTGTCCGTTTACAATTCCAAGTTACCTATCATTCCGCATACTTGTACACAATAATTCTTGGCTCATCTAAGTGTATTGCTTTCTAAGTGCATTGCCTTCTAAGTGTTTTGCCTTCTAAATGTATTGCCTTCTAAGTGTATAGCCCTCTGAGTTTCTTCTTATAATTCTTGTAACTCTCCGTTTATTTTATTCTTTTTCACAGAATTCTTTGAATATGTTGATTCATGATACAAGGCTTGTAATTTTTTGTGCACTGTTAAATCCTCCAATTTTATTCCACATATTCCGCAATCTTTCCAAAATCGATGCTTATTTAACTCACTTCTTAAATAACAAAAAGCTGTTATTCGCTAATCAGTCGTAATCCCTAAGAGAGTGCAAAGAAAATATACATATATGATTTAAATAGCATTATGTGGGTCACAAACGTTCTCATAAAAGCAGTTAGAGCAATATATAACAGATTTCGAAGAGAAGTTTTCTCAGTTGAAAAGTAGGAGACATACAACAGGCTAAAATTGTTGCACGTATCGGTGCTCGCATACATTTGTGTACTAGTATAAAGTACAAAGAATTATAGGGATAACATGATGGCCATTGGAAATGATATGGCTGCCTCATTGTGGGTAAAGAAGTATAGGCGGTTAGCTAGAAGAGGGCAGATACGAGGTATCATGTGGTTAAGAGACGTGGAATCTTGCTATTCCTGCCCTTGGTTAGAGTCCGCCATTTATATTGAATTTCGTCCCAGGCTAGTCTTTTGTGTAGCTTTGCAAATTCATTTTATTATAACTACTACTACTACTACTACTACTACTACTACTACTATTACTACTACTACTACTAGTGCTGCTGCTGCTAAAACTACTACTACTACTACTGCTGCTGCTGCTAAAACTACTACTACTACTACTACTACTACTACTACTACTACTACTACTGTTGTTGTTATTGTTGCTATCATTATTATATTCAACAGATTTGGCTGTTAGAAAAGAAATGATTCCTAACATCAGGCTACAATAAGTAAACTTTGATGCCAAGAACTCTTCTAAGTATCCTAGCTGTCCCTAATAACATTGTTTTCTAGAGCTTTGCTAAACTGGGTTTTATGCATATTTCCTCTATCCATTTGTTCAGATCTTTAGGGATAGTTCCGAATGCAGCTATAACTACTAAGATACATTTTAATCACACTTTCCATACTCTCTGTAATTCATTGTTTACGTGCTGGTACTTTGCTATTTATCTATACCTCTCATATTGATTTTTTTCAACATTGGGGACCGTAAAGTGAATTATCTGGAACGTTCTCTTCTCTTTATCTACTGCTACTAAATGAGGCATTCTAGCTTCTGTCAGTTTGAATGTTAAAGTTCCACAACATCTCGTATTTCTTACGTTCTAGTATTTTAATAGCTTCATGCTTGTAGCATTTATTGGTAAGTTCAAATCTTAGCTTTCTGCAAAGCTCTCAGTCAATTGTTCTCCCTATATTGTCATGTATTTTGTATTCTTTCAATGCCCGTGTGCTTATGTCACCTCCTATGTGAGTAACGTTTCCCTCTTTTGATTTGCATAATCTCGATTGGGAATCTACTTGGTTCTTATCTACTGTATTTTATTCAATTAGTCCTTAATGCTTGATCTTTGTGCTGCTACTCTCACACTTTCTGTTTCCCCTCTTCAGCTTTCCCTTCTCCAGTCAGAGCCATGTCTCACTACTACTATTTGCTTAAACTATCTTTGAGAATCTACCATGCCATGCCTTCTCCCGCAGTCAAATAACTTCTGTTATTTATTCAGGTTTTTATGTTCGTTTGATATTTTGGCTTCCTCGTGTCTTGTTGTGACCTAGCAGCTTTTAATTAACTTTCTTCACTATTACCTACATAAGAGTCTACATCTACGCTAGCTCACTCCATGCAATCTTCAATTGATATTAAACAACTTCCTCCTCCCTTTCTAGGTTGGTATAATCTTGTTACTCCTGCCCTTGCGTGGAGTCCTCCATTTATATTGAATTCCTTCCTACTTCTGTCTAGCTTTCTTAATTCAGATGATTACTACTACTACTACTACTACTACTACTACTACTACTACTACTACTACTACTACTACTACTGCTGCTGCTGATGCTGCTGCTGCTGCTGCTTTATCTCCTCCTCCTCTCTCATTATTATTATTATTATTATTATTATTATTATTATTATTATTATTAT
>NC_068982.1:117859919-117860960 GCF_001194135.2 Octopus bimaculoides
CTACTATGATAGGAATTGTTTCTGTTTTTAGATTCCACATTCGAGTTATCTCTATTTCCAGGTCTTTGTATTTTGAAAGTTTTTCCATTTCTTTTAGAGAAACGTTGTCATCTGCTGGTATTGATTATTAGTATTATTATTATTATTATTATTATTATTATTATTATTATTATTATTATTATTATTATTATATACAATCAACAGATTTAACTGTTGGAATAGCACTGTTTCCTGACATCGGGCTACAACAAGTAATCTTAGATGTCAAGATCCTCTTATTGATTGATAGCAATTAGATTTAGATGCCAAGAATCTGTCTAAGTATCCTTCCTGTCCTTAATTACACTGTTTTCTGGCGCTCAACTCAAATGAGTTTTATGCCTATTAACTCTATCCATCCGTTCAGATCTTTAGGGATATTTCCGAATGCACCTATAACTACTAGGATACATTTTAACCGCACCTTCTACAGACCTTGTAATTCGTTGTGTACGAACTGGTACTTTGCTATTTTACCTATACCTCTCATATTGATTTTTTTCATCATTGGGAACTGTAAAGTGAATTATCTGGAACTTTCTCTTCTCTTTACCTACTACTACCAAATCAAGCATTCTAGCTTCTATTACTTTGTCGGTTTGAATGTTAAAGTTCCAATACAACTTGTATTGCTTACTTTCTAGTCCTTTAAGAGTTTCAGGTTCATACCATTTATTAGTATGTTCAAATCCTAGATTTCTACACAGCTCCCAGTGGATTACTTTCCCTTAGATTGTCATCCCTTTCTTTCTATTTTAGATTTTATCCAATTAGTCCTGAACGCTTGATCTTCTGCATACACCAAGAAAATTTATGTCTCCTTTTTCAGCTTTCCTCACTACAACCATAATATGTCTCTCTGTGTAGGCGCGTGACCTAGTGTTTATGGTGTCAGCACCATGATCGTGAGATTGTGGTTTCGATTTCTGGACCGGGCGACATGTTCTTGAGCAAAACACTTCGTTTCAGGTTGCTCCAGACCACTCAGCTGGAGAGGATAAG
>NC_068982.1:117861162-117863745 GCF_001194135.2 Octopus bimaculoides
AGGACAGAGAAACGCACTGTATATATTGGTGGGCCATTAAAATAAACTCATCAGATTGCTCATTAAAAAAGTCATGTGTTACAGAACAAGTGTAAGAAAGACAGAGAGAAAAAAGGAAAGGAAAAATTTTAAGTAAACAAAGTAGCATAGTGGTAAGTGCGCTATGGCCCAGTGGTTAGGGCAGCGGACTCTCGGTCATAGGATCGTGGTTTCGATTCCCAGACCGGGCGTTGTGAGTGTAAATTGAGCGAAAACACCTAAAGCTCCACAAGGCTCCGGCAGGGGATGATGGTGAACCCTGCTGTACTCTTTCACCACTCTTTCACTCGCTCTTACTTCCTGTTCCTGTTGTGCCTGTAATTCAAAGGGTCAGCCTTGTCACACTGTGTCACGCTGAATATCCCCGAGAACTACGTTAAGGGTACACGTGTCTGTGAGTGCTCAGCCAATTGCACGTTAGTTTCATGAGCAGGCTGTTCCGTTGATCGGATCAACTGGAACCCTCGACGTCGTAAGCGACGGAGTGCCAACAAGTGGTAAGTACCCCCTGCTTGTCACGCAGGAGACCGGGTTTCGATTCCCCGCCGGGGAGGTTTATTATGTTAACGGTGGTGTCCCAGCATGACCACAGCGCTGAGCTGAAACTAGAAAACAAATATTATTTTTATTATACTGATTTTGTAGTTACACATCATTATTTCTTATACCCACCGTTGTTTGTTATGTTTTATTCTTATACGTTTTATATTTCGTATATGCATACCATTATTTTTTGGTCCTCTTTTGTTTTCTCAACATGATGTAAATATAAATTGATTATTTGATACATCAGCATTCTTCAGAAAATTAGGTAGATGTACGTATAACATTGAACATCGTCACTCTCCATTTTCCGTTTTTATCTTTATTTTTGACTCGTTTGATTCTATCTTTTACTACCATGCATGCTACTTCAGTTTGTATTTTCTACAATGTACATACACTCACATGTTTTATTTCTGTTTTTATTATTGTTTAAGAATCAATAAATCATCGCTGATATCTTCAGATATTTTTCTTAGCGTAACCAGCATATTTTACAAAGTATGTGTATTTCGTTGTAGTATATTTTATACTGGCTGCACCCTCATTTAAGTGGAAAGGAACATCCATCCAAATATAAATGTTTCTATGTTTATTTGTTGAATATTTTTCCTTCTGAGATTTCTTTAGATTCCTTGAAACAGTGCGTCAAAACCTAACTAAACAAGCGTCCAACCGGATCTTGTGATGTGAAGCCATCGTGAATAAAAATAAAGAGAAAATATTTTATTTATGTTGTGTTTAAGAAGCGAAATATTCTATGATTTTATTAAAATGAAAGCGAATATTATTTCATTATATTTCTTCATCGATGATTTGGATTCCTGATTTTATTTCCCCCTTTTTTATGGAGGATATTTATTGATTGCTTTCATATCACTCCATACATTGTTTTTATATTAACCAGGGTCCATAAAAAGTGGTCCCCATGCAAATGTGAAATACAAAATTTCTAAAGAAATATTAATTTTTTAACGAGTTTGAAAATACAAATTTGAATTTGTATAGTGTACATTCAAAATCCTCATTACAAGAGTTCATTGAGGAGGATGTGTGAAGAGAAAAATAACTTTTAAACTTCTAACACTGACCAACACACACACGCGCACACACTCACTCACACATGCTCAAATACGCATTCAAGCATTCATACAATGACATACAATAATACTCAAGCACATCCACTCACTTTGATAGTGATACGGTAATTCTTTACGTAGTGTGGAATAAATAACATCGCTGAAAATTTAGATATATAATGATACAGAGAAATAGTTACTAATGTACGTTAAAAGATAGGCAGCTGCATAGATATGCAACCAAAACTCTATTTCTACATATAGACATATAGTTGTGATGCCTGTGCCATAGTATACTACATATGTTTACATACATCACTGGTAAAAATAAGCAGATGAAAAGTAACGCTTGTGAAATATACAAGGCTAATGTAAATTCAAGAAAAAGGTGAATTTTTTTCTATATTTGCCGCTTTTACTATTTTATGCATATATTATTACGATAGCTACCAGATATATTATAACATCTAGTTTTCTTTCATGAATATATTCGGCAAATTCTGTTCGGTTACATATTATCATGAGATAATATTCCACCAAACAATTTCTTGAATAATATTACAATACGTCCTACACATATACATGTAAACACATAAATTTTCTTTACACATAGACAATCACACATTTATATAGATGTGCGTCTATGTAAGTGTCTGTGTATCTCTGTGTATGTATGTATGTATGTATGTATCTATGTATGTATGTTTTATTTTCTAGATCTCTAACCAGTAGGGAAAGAATCGGTTTCTAGCCTAGATTCTAGCTGTCATTGGAATTTCAACATTAAAAACAGAGAATTTTTGTATGACATTGTTCAGTTTTATTTCAATGGACAATAAGCAAAAGAGAAAAACCCGGTTTCTAACCAAGATTCAAAGCTCCTTCATTGGAATTTAAACATCAAAAATAGGGTAGCTTTGTT
>NC_068982.1:117864095-117866802 GCF_001194135.2 Octopus bimaculoides
AGCGCAGGTATTCTCTTTTTCTCTGATCTTCAGCTTTATGTTAACATCCGCTGGGTTGCTAATTTCCACAACTGCACACTTTTACTTCTCTATCACAAATCATTATTTCAGGTCTGTTGTGCTTACATGTTATTGAGATCTCACCAGCACTCATTCTCAATATCAGTTGCTAAGGCTTCTACCATAACCTATTTTCTTATTTCTTTGTCCTCGGGGTTAGCCTTCCGACGGATTTCATTATACAGTGTCCTAGTTACAGCATCATGTCTTATCGGTAGATAATACCATGACGACATTTTCGGACAACTGCTTATGATGTGGGTGATATCTTCGGTGTTAACTCCACAAAGTCCTCATCGGTTCTCATAATTTACTGTTTTTCCTGCATATCTATCCCTTTTGTGTATCAGGTATTTGCTTGATATTTCCAGTTCCTGTGTAAGAATGCATGTATCACACATCGCAAAAGGCATGTACAAAACCTGATGGATGGATTTTCATGTTTCTGCAAGGCCTGTGGCCTCCCAATCATTCTTGAGGAAGCTGTAGTAATGTTCAAGCGTGCGACTGGATTGCCATATGTAGAGCGAATTATCTCTGTTGTTAGCTACAAATAGTAGTTGGTTGATAAATTTACATACCTGGGTAGCACAACATATCGACACTTCTCTTTACACGATGAGACACTGCATGAGTGAAAAAGGCTACTGTTATCTTTGTCGCTCCGAGGGGTCGTGACTGGTCCTAGAAAAGCGTGAAATATAGCACTAAGTTTTCAGTCAAACCAAGAATGCAAATAATCGCTTGCAATCTCTGGCATCGCAGAACTGGAGTGGGATAATATACATATATTTTTAATAGGAACACCTGGAAGCAAACAATTTATCATAGGCTGAGCATATTCCAGTGGAAGGAGATCAACACGGAAAATCAATTCTGTGGACCCCACAGTTCTTCACCTAGTTTGTAAAATCTTTTACCGCACGCTAACGCTCCATGCTGACTGTTGATACACAAGAGAAGCCATGTAGAAAGAACTGTCACAAAACTACAAAGAATTTCTTTTGAAGGACAACCTCATATGTACTCTCTACCAGAACGGGTGTATATAACACTGAGGTTTATCTAAGCACATAAGAGCACACAAAGTGATTAATAAAAATGATCCGGAACAAAGAAGTTATAACGATTTATATGAATTTGGGACCTGCAACAAATCCTGTAAGTCGCTGGCAATTTTCGAGACCCATTATCATTCTAACATGTAACGATGTGATACATTTTATTTCGTCAGCCATCATCATACTCGAGTAACGAGTTGACATTGATCAGTATGTATGTATGTATTTATGCATGCATGTATGTATGTGTGAATGTATGTAGGTATGTGTGTATTTTGTAGGTATGTAGATAGGTAGACATGTACGTATGTAACTTTCTCTCTCTTTCTTTGAATATATGTGTGCCCCAGTGTATGTGTGTGTGTGTATTTTCGTGTCTGTGTGTTATTTTGTGGCTGTGTATGTATGTATTCCTTCCTATTCCTCTTATTCCCTAGTCCCTCTGCTCTTTTCAAATATTTCTCTCTCCTACTACGCGATCGCTCTCCGGTTAAGGCATTGTCGTCCTTTATCGACCAGCCGCCTTTCAGCTGGTCGTCTGTCCTCTCTCCCGGCGTGTTAAGATTTTCCCTTTTTCCTTTGCCCCAGCGTACTCAAAAAGGTCTGACAGTCGGAAAACCCTTTGTGTTATTTATTTATGTTGTAATTCTACAATTATTTTCGTTTTGTTGTAACGCCGAAAAACCTTTGCCCATTATATATTTATAATTATTTTTCTGCTGAAATTCCATTATTATATAATACTACGTTCGTCCGATAGTCAAAAGAACATTTCTGTTATTTATTTATTTATTCATTTACTTGTATTTGTAAATGTACAGTTATTTTCCTTCTGTCGTATAGCCGAAAGGCGTTCCGTTGTATGTGTATAATTCTAGCTTTCTCGTTTTTTCTTCAATCTTGTTTTCTTCCTTGTACAC
Organism: Octopus bimaculoides; assembly: GCF_001194135.2. Classification (NCBI taxonomy): domain Eukaryota; kingdom Metazoa; phylum Mollusca; class Cephalopoda; order Octopoda; family Octopodidae; genus Octopus; species Octopus bimaculoides. The sequence goes on from NC_068982.1 coordinate 117,866,137, forward strand.
TTTCGTTTGCCTTTCCTAGAGGCTTAATGCTTTTAGCTTAAGTCCCTGGCACTTTCTGGATTCGAGCAGTCTCAGTGATAAAGGAGTGAGAAACTGCAAGTACTTTCCGGAGACCGACTACAGAAGAAAGTGGCTGCGAATGATCCATGTGTCTTGTTTTTGTCCTGTTTGCCGTTTGTTATTTTATCGTCTATTTTTCAGCGTGTGCTTGTTGATTTCCGCTTGTTGCGTTCTTTCTATCCTACCCTTGATCTATCCATGCATCCCACCGTAAAACCTCTTGCTTCTTATATTATAATAAAGTTGATCCGATCAACGGAACAGCCTGCTCGTGAAATTAGCGTGCAAGTGGATGAGCACTCCATAGACGCGTGTACTTTTCACGTAGTCCTCGGGGAAACTCATCGTGACACAGAGTGTGACAAGGCTACCTCATTCAAATACAGGTACAACAGATACACGAAGAGAGTTTGAAACAAGGTTGTGGTGAAAGAGTTCGCCCCCACCCCGCCGGATCCTCGTAGAACTTTAGGTGTTTTCGCTCAATAAACACTCACAACGCCCGGTCTGGGAATCGAAACCGCGACCCTACGACCGCGAGTCCGCTGCCCTAACCACTGGGCCATTGTGCCTCCACACACATACACACACACACACACACACACA
>NC_068982.1:117866814-117875877 GCF_001194135.2 Octopus bimaculoides
CATACATACAAACATACATACATACATACATACATACATACATACATGCATACGTACATACATACATACATACACATACAAACATATATACATACACACAAACACATATACTCAGCGACGAGCTGTCATCGACGATAGAGTAAAATCGTACCATGGAAACATTCCCTCTGCATCTCTCACATTGCCTTCTGAAAAGCTCTTTTTCAAGACTGTTAGATTACACATTCTTGACACAAATTGCTATATAACATATCAATCAACCTTGTTTCTATTGACTAATACATATATATATATATATATATGTCTTCTTATATCTGCGAGAAATAAGATGTGCATTCCAAATGAATATGATATGGTGAACGCTGTCGATAAGTAAATATTTTTCTTTGAGATATACGGACTGATATCGAAACTCGCCCATAGGTAACACTTATATATAATAATCTACATACAATTTTATATCCTTAAAAAATTATGTTTTCGAAAAGCATGAAAACACGATGAAATTTCTAAGAGAAATATTAATAGGGAAGTTCAACAACCGTCATTTCCTATTGTTATAGAATATATTTGTAATTCGATAACCATATATTTCCTAAGATGAGTCAATGTAGTAATGTCTTCAACATGAACATGCAAAAATAACATTATTAATAATAGACATTTACAAATATAGAATGGAAGCTGTATATATTGAAGATACCAAGCAAGACAATTAAATATCATTTTAGTTGAAGCTTCATTTTTGAGTAACTTCCGAATAGGTAAAAAAGACATTTTTTGTTAAATAACTTTATTCATTTGCACCTGCTCTTGTGTTACTTCACGCTATAGATCCATCAGAAATCTTCTGTGATGGGTTCATTTTATATTGCAAAACATTTTCGGGATATCCAATTCCAAACATTTCCGTTTTTTTTCCCCCTTTTCTGAAAATAATAAATAGGGAAAATTGACTGATCCTTTATATAAAAATAGAACCCTGTCAACTCACATACTTAAAAGAAACATGTTTTTGATATTAACACTGTTCATATTAAGTATGCTATACTGAAAATGAACTTTGTTTTACTTTACATGAGAGAGAAACATTCCTCCAAATATCAAGATTTTTTTTTATTTAATTATTTAAATATGGAAATTAAACAAAACAATTTGTTGAAATTTCTATTAAATCATGGGCAAAGATATATAAATGCATTTTGTATATGAGCTAAAGGCTTAGTATAGTTCGTTTCTCTCAGTGTATTTTGTATTTTCATGATAACTCTACAAGTTGTAGAGCATTGGTTTATATTTGGCCATTAAGGTGTAAATGTATTTATACCTTTGTATATACACATGAGCTGAGAAAATTCAACATTTTGATTCTTGATATTACATTTGAAACGGAGGGAACTTCATCGACAACCCCCACACACACACACACACTCTCTCTCTCACACATACATACACACACACACAACTGGTTTCTATATCTGTTAGTGGTAAAGGCAAGACAGGCATTCAATCGAATGCTGAGTTTTCGTGATTTTTACAAAAACTAGTTATCAAAATGATTAGATGACATAAATGAAGCGCAGGTAACTTACGTTCATTAATTTACTTATGAAGCTTTACACCTAAATAATAAAATGTATGCTATCTTTCTATTGGTTATTTCGATGTATTCCTGTCCTTGTTTAATTATTTTGCATTATATCTTCGGTGTCGTGAAGAGAATACTTAATCATTAAACCTCCCACTCGAAAATAATACGACGCGTGTAGAGAATATTTCAGTCAAGCATCATTCACATTAAGATTAACTTTGGAAAATATTATTTATTAAAAATAAATCGCAGATATACACGTTGTAGAACAGTTAGGAATTCAGTTTTCTGTGTGCTTATTTAAAATGATTTTCTAATCGCTGCTCCTTTGCCGATATCGGGATTAGAGCAATAAATGATAGAAAATAAAGTATATAACCATAGATTTGTACATGAGTAACCGTACTTAATTTATGCATAGATTCTATTTGAAAGAAATAATTTCAATGCTTGTGCAAACATTTGGTATCTGATTTACGATATATTAAAATTTATTTCACCTATATGCCTTGCCATATTCACCTTGTTTATTTTAAATTCATAGTGCGATATAAATAAGAAATCTTACAGAAATAAGCTTTTGAATTGCTTTTATTATAACAAGCCTAAGAACCATCAAACTGCTTTATGTGTGATAAATAACCAAGGACATGTTGTTCGAAGATACATTGTTCAAACTGCCTAAAGGAGGATTTTAACGAGGTACTTATTGTCAACAGATGAATAGATATGATAGGTATTTGCTTTCGCGACAAATATAATAGTAGGTGTTAATTGAACTGATAATTACAATATATTTTATTATTAGATAGTTTTTAATGTATGGGGAGAAACATTACCTTATAAATGAAATAACAAAAGTATCGCTACCCAAATTTGTATCCAGGCAATATACTCATCACATAGAGATATACATGCATTTATGTATACTCTCTTCTTTATAGATAATATTGTATAATCACTTTGAATCTGGGAGCTCGTTAATCGCTTCAAAAAAGGGGAATTTGTTTTCCTGTATGCTGTAGAAATATTGTAATGTCATTCCTAGACTACAACTATACGACTTAAAGTCAGAATATATTACTGAAGCTATTAACATATATTTTGATTTACAATTTACAATACTTATGAAAATCATAACATCTATAATGATAAGGGAATTTAATTATGCTATGAACTATTATCATTTTTCCTGAAACGAAATCCCTCATTGAATGAATATTTATCCGCGGCATCTGGTTTTAAAATTATAGTCGAAAAGCATGCTGTGCACAATTGCTATGTCGATTTGTAATTTAAATATCAAGTTTCAGTTGTGAGAAATTGAAGCTTACACAGTTTGCCCAATATTATTAGGTTGAAATGGTAAATCATTTGTGATATCTGAAGCAAAAGATCACGTTATGTGTGGTCGTAAGTTTTTACATAATACGTTTGATTACCTTTCAAAACGTGAAAAGAAAGCAATAACTGTAATAAATCAAATACTGATAGAAGTAGATATTCCCTTGAGCTCTTCTGTTCAATTTAGTTTTCTGTATCGTCTAATAGATGTGTTTAGACATGTTAGTTATATATAAGTAGGTAACCCATCTATAAAAGTGACCTAAATATAACCTTCACCGTAGAATGTGCTGCAAATATTTTGAAAATATTAAAGTAAAAAAAGTAAATAACGGATTATTTTAGATTATTTTGTTTAGTAAAACGTCGCGCATGAAATGTGCTAAACATAACGAAACTGAAATCGTTCATTTGAATATAAGCGTTCTTGATATTTTAATCAACACTCATAGTACATTTAACTGTTCAACCGTGTTATGAAGTGAATTTTTATAGGGAAATAACAATCAAATTGCATGTTTCCGGTGAATCAAATGTCAACAGAATTACAGAAAAGAGTTTAAGACTCCTAGGTAAATTTCTCTGCATCAAATCATAACTGAATCAAAAGACTTGACTTGTAAGAATCTTGAGCATTCTTATTTCACTCAGTTTAATTTAAATATTTGAGTAGGAATCAAAATATAAATGTTCATTATTTTTAGTAGTGAATCAGTATGTGCCATTAAGATAATTATAATTAGTTCAATGTGGGAAATGTAATAGTTTTAATGTGTATTTACTGACTTTATAAAAAAGAAATTACTAAAGTGTTGAAAAAATTGATTTTTCCTTTTCAAAATTGAAATTAGTGTGCGAGGAAAGGTGAAATATTTGAAATAAAACAAACAAAGAATTCAATTTCAGCAGAAAATTGCTCCATGTGTCACACATTATAATTTGCCTTTAATTTATATTTCATTGTATTTAAGTTCTTCATTAACAACTTCAGAATTTATAATTGCTGAAATGACGAAATTATACACTTTTAATTTAATTCATTTTGCATTTTACTCCGAAAGATTAGGATTATCGAGAAGCCAAAAGTAGGAAAAAAAGAATCTACGAAACCTGACAGTAAACATCTGTGTTTGCACCCTAGACAGATCCTTATAATATGTGAAATCAACCTAGTGAAATTATCGGTCACATGTCACCCTAATAGCAGCGTGAATTATTTAAAAAAGACAGAGTGAGAAGATGAATTATGTAATCCGTCAAAATACAATATGGAATAGTGAATGCCAAAACGCTTTACATTAGATATTGTTAGAGCAGTGATGAGATACAAATAAAATAAATAGACACCTTTGTATATTCTGTGTTTGCAGATTGGTCACGTATATTTGACTCATTCACCAGTTCAAAAGTGCACAATTTTTTCGTAAATGCTACAGTGTAATTCCATAAAAGGCGAATGTTTATGGTTCCAAAATTGCACATCTGCAAATTTGCATTACAAAACTTAAGAATGAATAAATAAATAAATAAATAAATAAATAAAAATGCATGACATATTTTGTCGGTGTCATCAGGTTACCAATTTTCTCATATGTCCTTACCCAAAAGTCCTTAAACTTATTCATGGCTAAATCAGATTTGATTGTATAAGGCCTGTAACAATCACCAAAACGAACTGCAATGAAAAATATTCCGCTACTTAAAAATCTAACCAAATTTTTCTTTCTTCAAAAAGTGATATACCAATTTCGAAACACGTCATAAATATAAGGATCAGAGTTAGTTTGCAGTTCTCATTCCGAACACTTCTCTTCTATAAAATGGGGGAATTCCCAAGGTAGATTTTATTGCAAATTAAATAGTAAGACTCAGGGAATCAAATGTGAACTGGAGGGCCGCTGGTGGGTGATAAACGTCGTCTACTTCGCTAAGTATTATAGTAAAATTTGTATACATTTGTAGTTGTGTTGTCTACGCGAAGCATCCAAGTTTTTATTGTCGATACCTCAAAGTTCTCCATTTGTACTCAGCATTTCAACACTATATGTCCTCAAGTTAAAATGATTTATTCTTTGGTTGTCTGGTTTTGCGGAAGAAATATGTTAAATGACCTTCTAGGCAGAAAATAATGATTACAATTCTCATTTCCCTTCTTTGCAGACAAGGCACAAAGTATCCTATTTCCAGAAATACGATACATTTTGAAATTTTCTTTGTTTTTTTTTGTTTTCTTGTCACACGAAAATTTGTGTGTCTACTCGACAGAATCTTCAAAGACAAATATAACAATAAATTAGAATGAAGCCACTTTTCACTTTCGAGTGTCCTCGTCTAAATTTGGGAGTGTTTTGGAGAACGTTCTTTCAAATCTTCAACGTGCTACTCAGTTCATTTTCTTTCCTGCTACAATACTAAAAAAATTTAGTCAATGATTTCTTGGATTGGAACAATGAGTTTACACAATTAAGTTGCACAAATCTTCTAATCTCCAAGTTGTGACAAATTACACAGTGCACTGAATATTTCCCCTCTTGCACTTGTACGTCGATGACTCTGTAGCGTGGAGCTAGTTTGTTTCACTATTCTGAAGATGAATATCACCCATTCGAATATTGCTGGTAGGAACCATTTGAAACGATCGGCTACTCTGTATGTGAATCCAGTCCTGAAGACCTATATTCCCAGATATATACGACGGACATGAAAATGATAAATTTTGAAATATCCTGTGAAAGAACAATATCAGAGAGTGTGGCCAAGAAAGGAAATTAAATAAGGAATGACTACTTAATAGATTTTGAAGAAAAGGACAATTATAAAATAGTTACAAATCCAATGAATTTCATCTGAATACCTGTTCAGGCAATCTATCATCTTGACCAGTGGTTCCAAACCTGGAGTTTCAGGACCCTTGGTGGTCGGCAAATGTAGTACAGATAGTCTGTATCGGATACGACTACAGTATCACTTGGCTTCACAGGTCTACACAAGCACGGTATATCGCCAGAGACCTTGGTCACCATTCACTGCTTCCATGAGGCCTAACGCTCAAACAGTACTTTTACGTGTTACCGGCACGGGTGCCAGTCAGACGGCACTCTCATCGGGCACGACGTGTGCGCGTGTATGTTTATGAATTTTTGTCAGTGCTTGATCACTCGTACTTGTGGACCCTTGTTTGCGTTGAGTGAAGCTATGCAGGTTCTATTGTAAGATCGTTGAATTTATTCTTTTTAATGAACATTTAGAGTATTTTATTATTTAAATACTATCTCGCAGAGGAATTCCTTTCGTGTTATTTTATTTTAAAACCAGCAAAACTTATTCAGAAAATATGTTTTGCAATTTAGTTTACGGTTACTAATAGTTTTCAGATGTATATAAACTGTTATCGCTTTGTGTGTAATTTTGTAGATTATGAAATTTGCGTAGCTAATGTACACTAATTTAAACTGTAGAAACTGAACCCTATTTATTTCAGGAAATATTCCCACTGAATAAATACTAGTGAATAAGAGAGTTACTTTATCATCAGGAATGAATATATTTTATGTGTATACGAAGATTTTGGCCATTTATGTATTGTCTGTGTATTACACCAGAGTCAGTCCCTTCGTTTGACGTTATGTATTTCTAAAGAAATTCACAATTCCCTCGAGTCAATATAGCAGTGAAATTAAAGGGATTACTTTCTGTGTGAGAGAGTTGTTTATGGTTTACAAGCCCATAGATCATGTGGAGATAGTGTGGAAAACCTTGTTCCATAAAAAAATGGTACTAAATTTTTATGTACAAGTATATCTTGTTTTGAAAACACATTAATATGCTGAGTGGGTTACTATTAACAACAGAAACCATTTATAAAAGACATCATAATGCTTCGCTTGCCGAGTACTTTTCGTTCAAACTTCTAGTGTAACGAAGGTCTAAGTCAACAAAGACTATCTTACTTTTCTGTCATATTTCGAACATGCATATGATTTGGTTTTCTCCAATATAATGTAACTTGCGTGGTAATTACTCGAATTTTTGTCACTCTTTCTTTTTAACTAGAAGAGGTAACGTTTTTTTTTCTTTCAAGACATGTTTGTAAGGTATACGTTTTTCCTCAATAAATTAAGGCAATTTTAATTGCCATTCAAAAATATTCAGCAATTTACTTTTCAAGACATTATTCAATCCTTCACATAGATGTAGTTATATTTATAGTGCTCCTTATCGTTATCGACTCTAATCAAGTATCAAATCTCAGAATAAATACCACAGAAGAGAACTATTCAGTCAATGGATTGTCTCCAGTAATTTAATACCTTCTTTATAAACATATTTTAATTTTCCAAGTAACTATAAGCAGATAAGTAGTCAAAAGAATCGCTTTCAACTGTGCCTCTTTGGACGGCTATATTTAGTTATGAACTTTTTCCAGGCAGCATATTTGTAAACATTGGCTGAGCAGGCACGAAAGGTCTTTGCGAAACGAATGTCATACATTCTATTTGCGATAATTCAAGATGAAATTTTTAAATTCTGTATAAACATGCCCGCTTAATATTTCATTGTAAAATGTTCTTTAAGGGAATGATATCTGCCATGAAAATAATCTTGAATTTAAAAGTGAAAACTAAATATGAAAACAAGTAAATGAGAATATTTATTTAGCATTTTTGCAGGATACTGATTTAGCTATTATTTTGTATGTTGTACAGTGTGTTTTCCTTAGATGAAAATGTGTTGCCTTCGTTTTTGTAGCTTTAATTTAACTTTTTTTAAAAATCTATTAGAATAAATCGTATCACAACTCTATTGCACGTTGTTCTCTTCTAATATGAACATGAAGAAATAAATAGATGACGATTTCTGCTGAATATGGACAACAAATTAATAATTACCTTCATTTTGTAGCCATTAACTTATTTCAATTGCTATTTCTTTTATATAGTCGTTCTTATTACTCTTTCTTTGATTCTTATAATATATTCTCATCCTCTTTACTCATACGCTTACTAAACATTTTTCTTCAAAACATATCAACAAGTAATATTACATTCAATTCAGGATAACGATTTTCCGCTGAACGAATATATTTGTTATAAACCGGATGTTCGACAAACAGACAGACTTTTCACACATTCCTTCACAGGCATATAATACTTTTTCTCTTTCTCTTTCGCTTTTTTTTTTTTACATCCGTGCCTGCTATATTTGATGCAGCACAATAGACAAACATGGGGTATTGTTCCCAATAAACCGAGCGCAAACTTGTCGCTTTTTTTCAAAGTTAAATCAAGTGAGACCTACTCTTTCACAATTTCTCCCACAATCCATTTCTCTTGCTCTGCCTGTTGCTTATTTCCTACACACTCATATTCACGTTGTTGTAAACATGTGCCATATTTACTTCTTTTCACTTCCTTCTCAACATTTACGTTCTGTACATATTCTCTTTTTTTTTTCTATTACTTCACATCTCATTTTAACATTTATTTTTTCTTGTTTTGATGTTCAATCAGAACCTAACATTGGTTAAATGTGGCAAGAATATACTGATAAAAAATACAACAGCTGAATAATTCCTCTATTTATTAGATTGGATAAAGAATTACTACGTAAGAAAATTAATAGATTTTTCCCCCTACACCGTTAATAAAAATGTTAGATGGTCACGCAACAACCAACACACTTTCAAAGCTTCAGTAAATACAATGATTCAAGACTGACATATTCACGAGACATATATTCTTTCGTCACTATTACAGCATAATAATGAACGTTTTCAAAACTGTATTTTACAACTGTATTTTCAAGTATAACACAATTCGATTTTGTTACAAGCTGGAAAAATTAGACTTTTTACAAGAATTGTAGAAGAAAAGAAGTACATGAGATTATCTGAGGGTTTCAACGAAATCCTCTAAAGTCACTCTTCCAGCACAAAAACGATTCATAGTAAGAAAATCAATAGATTGTAGATTGAAAAAGGATATAAAAAAAGATATAGACACAGATAAGCGTATACATAAATTCATTCTCTGGAAATTATTTACACATTTAGAAACTTAGTGTGTGCGCGCGCACACACACACAGACACACACATACACAGACACAGACACACACACACACACACACA